>NW_005197273.1:402716-486433 GCF_000372725.1 Emiliania huxleyi CCMP1516
GCGGGCGCCACCGCGCCACCTGCCGTGTGCGCCCGTCCACTCGGCGGGGTCGCAGCTGCCTCTGGAAGGCACCGAGAGGTACCAAATGGCGCAAATGACCAAAATCAAGATTGTGTAACGCGAGTTCCGGACCATAGTACCGTTTCTTCAATGTATGTGGCTCTTACGTACATTCTCGAGGTTCTCGAGGTGGATATCCTTTGGCCGCGTTGGGTAGCGAGGATTGGTGTGACGCGATCCACGCAGGCGTGTCTTCTGGCGGCCGACCGTCAGTGCACGGAGTTGCCCCTTCTCCGACTGCCCCGGCTAGTTCCCGAGTTTCGCGGGAGTGACCCCATGCGTCAAACCCGAGACCTAGCGCGGGTGGGTTGGAGGGAGCTCGCCCCGTTCCTCCCCATCGGGCCGCGTGAGCGGCCACGCCTCGCAGATTCGTTTTCGCGCCTGGGTCAGGCGCGCGGGGCATCCCCCGGGTCGCTCGACCAGCGATCCGAAGAGTGGCCGCTATGCGAGGGAAAGAGCGGGGCCCTCGACGCCTCAGTCCGGCCCTCCGAGGGGGGAAGGGAAGTGCGGGGTCCCCACGGGCGCCTCAGTTCGGCCCTCCCGAGGGGGGGAGGGGAGCAAGGGGGTGGGGGGATCAGGGCGGTGGGGAGGGGTCTCGGATTTCATGTGGCTAATACTTGCCTTTCTCGGGGAGGGGCCTCAGCCAAGCGCTCATCACAGAAGTGAGAGCTGCCCGACGTCTTCCCCTCCTCCCTCGAGGCAGCGAGTAGGCAGCGAGAGGAGGTCTCGAGCGCCTATATGAAGGTATGTGAGATGGTGATGGGAATGGGTGGTCGGGCGGTCGGGCGGTCGGGCGGGCGGGCGGGCGGGCGGGCGGGCGGGCAAGCGGGGAGAGGCGGGCGGGCGGGGCGGGGCGGGCGGGCGGGGTGATCGGAGAAGTCGTATCCACAATCCGCAGCAGCGGAGCAGCCGCAGCCGCAGCAGCTGCTGCAGCAGCAGGCAGCAGCCTGCCGCAGATTGCTGCCGTTGTCTGCGCCGCGATCCGCCGCCGCGCCGCCGCGCCGCCGCCGCCTGCGCTCGCCGCCGCCTCGTAGACGACTCCTCTCGCGCTCGGAGAGCCGCGCAGCGGGCCGCGAGGTTGTGGTCAGAGAGCAGCAGGGTTGAGATCCACAAAATCGGCCAAATTTGAGGTTGCTCGAGAGAGCCTGGAAATGGTCCCGCGCCGTTGCCCCGGTGCCGGCGCATCACGTCTCAGCCGCGATGGGCCGGTTCCGCCGCGCAGTCGAGCAGCAGGAGCTCGGAGGCAACTTTGTCGACAAACTGGTCGAGCCAAAAATCGGCGAGGAAGCGGCACCGGCGGCACGCCGGGACGAATCCGGACTGATCACATTGTTCGGCACCGCGGCGGCGAGCCGCCGCGAGCCCACAGGAGAGCTGGGCGCCGCGGCACCAGACCGCGCCGCCAGCGAGGCGAGAGCAGCAGCCGACCGGCCGTGACATGGCAGTTAGACGGCGGGATTTTTAGATAGTACCGTTTGTCTTGTTTTGCGTTTCTTCAAACGAATCCTTTAAAGTCTCGACAATCACTCAGCTGCTTATGTGGCACCGCAGAGGCTCCCTTGGGGATGCCTGAGGCCACCCCAACCACTCACCAAGCCTTACGTAGACGAATTGCGCGCTACTTTTTTCGTTTACCCACATTATAGACACCTCACTAGACCCCACATACGGTCTCGTCCGTGCCTTGCGGCCGGCGAGATTGCTAGAGGTGGAGCATGCTGCTCTAGCCTCACATGTCACTTCCTGGCGTCTGTTGTTTGTTGTGCTCTTGTTTGTTTCTCTTGGCACCTTGGAGTGCTGGGGGGGGCGACAGGGAGGATATGGCCTTGAGTTATGTGTACGCCAACTCAGGGTGTGTGGCAGCCAGCTGGCTGTGTGTCTTGTGAGCTTGTTTGTGTCTGTGTGTCGTTCGTGCGTGTCGTCATCATCTGTCTCGCGTCCACCCATACCGCGTTGGTGTCCAGTCCGAGCCTGGCTGTTCTTCACCTTTCTACCTACCTACCTACATTATGCGAGTACAGGATCGAGGTGTGCACACCGCTGCACTCGTGCTTTTGTGTTTTAGTTTTAAATTTAAAGCCGTAATGCCGTGGGGCTCACCTCTGTCGGTTCGTACACGTGGAGACGCGAGGGTCGTTTTGTGCAACTGACAACGAACCGGGGATGAGCGCGATTTCCGGCCCCCGCAACAGGGCATGCACAACGGTCAACGCCGCTCCGCTCCGCGCGCACCTCCAAGGTGAGCGCTGAAGGCTCGCACGGAGCGGGCCGACGAGGCGGCACACACGCGGGCTCCTGCTCGTTACTTTGGCTTGCCGATATGCATCCAAAGTTCCACGCTAGCTCCTCCCTCGTCACGTCTATCTTTTTAATGTATGTGGCTCTTACGTACATTCCCGGAGGAGGACTGCTGACAGGGTTTGCGATGAGGAGTGACCCGATTTTTTTAGTGTATGTGGCTCTTACGTACATTCCCGGAGGAGGACTGCTGACAGGGTTTTTGCAGTATCTCGCAAATGCCGTCCGGGCTTGCTGGGGTGTTATTGCGTTCGATCCGCCTTCGTCCCCGCCTTGTATCCCATCTCCTTGCGGTGGCTCCTGTATGAGTCCCCATATGACCATGTGATTTCTTGGCCTTCCTTGACTCCTCTCTCTGCAAACAGGACCATCACCTGCGCAGCTGCCTTGCCTAATTGTACCTCCTCGTAGCGTACGAAGTGCGTCGCCCTCGTGCCACGATTCGGCTCATTCGATGCTGCAGGCCAATCGAAGTTACAGCGCGCCGCGACGCTGTCAAAGTCGTCCTCGCTCTCGTCGTCACTTCCATCCAGCTGCGTCCCCCCTGCTGCCGTGTGTCGTGACAGTTCGTCTGGTACTGTCTCTGGTGGCTGCGCCGTTCCTGTCCGGAAGATCTCCCCAGTGTAGATGCTACACACCTCGAATTTTTCCAGCCTCCTCGTCGCCAGTAGGCCTAGTTCCCCTTCCGCTATGCTAGAGGGGCCTACCTTCGCCCCTACCACCGTGCCGCCCGTCGTTAGCATGGCCGTCGTTACTTTCGCCGCCGCCTCTGCTGCTTGTCGGCGGAGCGCCTCGCGCCTTCCCTCGTCTCCATGCTCCTGGTCTTGTTCTCTTTGTTTTCCTGCGCTTCCTGTCGCTGGGCCGGCGACGTATCCTGCCGTCTGCGTCCGCGTCCTGGCGGGCCGCTTTTCCTTCCCCTCGTCCCGTCTGTGCAGCGTTCCCGGGTCCTCACTGGCTTGCCGGGGTCATGCCTCCCCCCCCCTCTAGCGCCGCCGGAGGCGGCGTAGCTTCCGAGAAGCTCGGTCAGACACACGGGAGGTGAGAGACGGACACCACATCATTACGAATCAACGAATGACGCAAAAATACGTCACGGAGAGCGTGTAGAATGGCTACTCGAGTATATTTCGCCGAGAGCGCGAACATACCCGAAGGTGAACTGCTGACGGGGTTTGATGAGGGGCGGTTCCGACAGGGGCGTCTCGTGGTATAAACCACACTGGGCACTGGACCGCCTGCGCGTACACGTGGAGACGCGAGGGTCGTTTTGTGCAACTGACAACGAACCGGGGATGAGCGCGATTTCCGGCCCCGCAACAGGGCATGCACAGCGCCGCTCCGCTCCGCGCGCACCTCCAAGGTGAGCGCTGAAGGCTCGCACAGAGCGGGTCTGTGCATTCATGCTCATCTGCGCGCGTGCGTCGCATCATTCAGAAGGCCATCCAGCCTCCGTCCACCATCAGGTTGTGCCCGGTCTGGTACGAGCCCGCCTCGTCGCTCGCCAGCCAGCACACCGCGCTCGCAACATCGGCGGGCGTGCCGAGCCGCTTGCACGGCGTCCTGTCGTACGAGTACTGGGACACCGGACGCGCCGCCTCCTTCACGATCTTACCCGGCGCGACGCCGTTGCACGCGATCAGCTGCTCGGCGTAGTCGACGGCGATCTGCTTGGTCATGTAGACGGCGGCGGCCTTGGAGGTGCCGTATGCGAGGTTGCCCGGGCACGCCACCATGCCGTGCTGCGAGGTGATGTTGATCAGCTTGCCGCGCAAGCCCGTCTGTGCGCGCGGCTCTTGCCGCAGGAACTGCTCGACGGCAACCTGCGCGCCGACCCGCGCGCGCCCCACCCCGGCCGGGACGTACAATACTTTCTTTTTCCGCATTAAAATAAACTGGCACAAACGGGGCACAAACGGGGCACAAACGGGGCACAAAGGCAAGGCTACAACACGGGAGGCACGTACAGTGGGTGCGGGCATTAAGAAAACAGGACTCCGCGGCACGCCGCCGTTTCTAAGCCTTTCCACAGCCCTCATGCACCCCACGCCGTGGTTTCTTAGCTCCGGCCGGCACGAAGCTTGAGTTTTAGGTAAGAGGTAAGCTGCGGTCCGCGAGGGCGATGCCAGAGTCTGCCGCCGAGTCGGCTCTCTGTCTGGATGACGGGAAGACGCACACACGCCTCCACCCACTCCACTCAGAACACCGCAGACATGGAAAGTGACAAGTGCGCGCCGCAGGCGAAGAGAAATTTTGAGCTGGGCCTCCCGTTCACACTCGAGCCTCGTGTCTGGCCTTTTCTCGGGGCCGCGCCTGCGGCTCGCCGTGGTTTCTTAGATTTTTGCGGAAATCGCTGGCGGTGGTGAGGGGGGTGGTGGCAAGGGCAGTGGCGGCGATGGCATTGGCGGGGAGGGTGGTGGAGGAGAGGGATGCGGATATGGCGGCGGCGACGAGGGCGGTGGCGTAAAGGGCGGCGGTGGTGCTGGGGGTGGCGGGGAGGGCGGCGGCGGGCGTGGAGGTGCGCCTGCAGATGGTGCAGGCGGCACTGGCGGCTCAACATCATAGTCATTCGCAGGCGGCACTGGGGGCTGCACATCATAGTCATACGGGTATGCGGGGAGGGAGGGCGGCGGTGGATTTGGGGGTGGATAGTTTGGCTTCGAGCCCATGGAGCCCATATCTTTGGAGCCCACGAGCCCACGCCGTCCACCTTGGGCGTCGGCGGGTTTCACAATGCAGTTGGCCGTGACGGCCCGGATCTCGTTGTCGGCCAGGAGGTCGTCGATCGCCGCGTCGCTCGCATGGACTGCGATCGCCTCGACCGATAGCTCTTGAGCGATCTCTGCGCCGACCGACAGAGCTTTGGCTCGTAGCGCGGGGGACGGGAGCGCGGTTGGCGAGAGCACTACCAGAAAGCCGTCATGGCCGTCGTGGCACTCTTGGATGGACTCTTGGAGGCGGCGGCGGCGGCGGGAGGCGCCGGGATTAATGGGGATCGCCGCGGTGAGCGAGAGCACGGCGGCGAGTGCGTCCATCGGGTGACATGACAGTGGACCACCGCGTCGCGGTCGCGTTAACGTTTGTCGTTTCGCCCGACGCCCGTCCCTTCACAGCCTTGTTATTGAGAATTTTACAACAAAACTCCCTCGCACAACACTGGGCACGGGACTGGCGCGCACTGGCACTAACACAGGTACTGACGTACACCACGGGAGCCGCCTAAGCGACTCCTGCGAGGGCGGCGAGGCACTTAGCTCCGTGCACCCGCCCGCCCCCGTTCGTTAGTTATTGAGAAGAAAATACCTCCTATGGCTGTGCGCTGGTCTGTGAGAGGTTGACTGCGGACAGTTCTCCCGCGTCGTCACGCAGCAGTGGAATGGCCCGCTCGCGTTGGACGCGCTCATGCCGTGGCGGTTGGCGCCACCGCGACTGCAAGGGTTGCAGTGCTTCTCCATACGAGCCGGCTGCCCGAGCAGTACGTGCCAGATGTGCTCAAAGGCGGAGCCCGCCCAGTTGAGGCCAAAGTTGGCCCGCTTGTCGAGCTGAGTCGCCTTCTCTGCGCTGGCGCCGTCAAAGGTGAGGGCCACCTCGCTGCCCACCTCGTACAGCTGCCGTGGGTTCCTGCGCAGTGCGCGGCGCGACGCGAGGAACTGCGCGCAACAATCGAACGACACGGTCCTGATGCCCTTTGGCGACCTCGGCAGGTGCGGCGTCTCCTCAAACGGGAAGCCGGTGCCCCACTGGTTCCAGAGCTCCGTGTATCCCGGCTGCCAGTCTTCGTAGTGCAGGGAACGGTCTGTGACGTAGATGGTCGGCACGATCGGCAGGAAGTCGGCGGCGGCGTCCACAGTCCATTCTCGAGGCTCCTCGCGCCACAGGCAATCCGACACGCGGTTCAGCAGGGAAGGGTCGCCGTGCGGCTTGCCTTGGAGGAAGATGACCCACTGCGGCAGCGTGTCGTAGCGCTCGGCAATATATCGCAAGTACGACGGCGCCTCGCGTCCACGGTTGGGCATGAAGCGGCGGCGGCAGCACTCGCCGCAGGTCATATTGCGCATTGCGTCCGGCGTCACGTACGAGGGACTGCGCGTGCCTGAGTCGACAACTTGATAGAGCGTGATGGGCGACCCGCGCACCAGCGGCGAGATGCTCTCGTACGGCTCGTCCCAGCGCGCCCAGACAAACTCGAGCCAGCCGCCGAAGGTGCAAGCCATGGGGTCGGTCCTGCGCGTCGCCACAGACGGCGGCGCGCGAGAGCTGTTGCGAGTGGTGCTGGGCGAAGCCCCAGGCGCTGCCGGAGAGGCTGTGCCGTAGTCGGTGCGGTCGACGGCGCTCGGGCCCGGTGCCCCAACTGCCAACCTCTTTGGCGCGATTTGTGGATGATTCTCTTGGTTGGCCGGGCGGCGCGATGCCGGGGCCGCCCTGGCTTTCGACGAGACAAATCTTGCGATTCACAGCCTTGTTATTGAGAAGAAAATACCTCCGATGGCGCTGTGCGCTGGCCTGTGAGAGGTTCACACACACTCCACTTTCGGGGTGTGCACTGTAACTAGTCGGCCCCGTGAACCCCTTCACGTGACGGTTTTGAAAAGCGGCCGCGCAAGCTATGACCACACGTGCACCGGTCTCTCAAAGAGATTGTGACGGGGGCGGCCCGGTGTCACCTAGAGGGATAACTTGCGGCTTCCCACGCATGGGCCCTCAGGCGCTCACACGAGAGCGGGCCTCCTGCACAGCGCCGCCCGCCGGCGCCGCATGGTGAAAGCTGATGTTGCCTACAACGCACGGAACCCTCGGTCCGGACGTGGCCGACACATTGGCCGCGCAACCCGGACGGTGCCGCTACCGACGCAGCCGGCGGCCGCCGCCACAGCCTGCCCCGCCTCTCCGGTGCCGCCGGCGGTCTGTTCTGCTGGCTGTGCCGCGGCGCCGGTGCAATCGAGGGAGACCACGCAGCCCTCGAAGGGGCGGAGGTACCTAACACTCGTCCGCCAACCACTTCTGCGCACCGGCGCCTACAGCCGGAGCCCTCGAATGTGGCGGAGGGCCTCCCTCCGCTTAGGGCTGCAGGGAAGGGACTCCCGCTCCCACCCCCCCCCCCCCTCTCACGGAGAAGTGGCCGGTCGGTTTTCCATTGCCCCTCTCTCTACCCGAGGCGCCCCGTCTACTCATTCGATGACGAGGCGGAGGCGGCACACTTGCGGCGCTGATTCGTGGCGGCGCCGAGCGGGCGGCCGCAGGGTTAGGGTTAGGGTTAGGGTTAGGGTTAGGGTTTGGGTTAGGGTCTGGGTTAGGGTCAGGGTTAGGGTCAGGGTTAGGGGTAGGGTTGGGGTCACACTCGGCTCTGATTCGTGGCGGCGCCGAGTGTACTAACGGGGGCGGAGGCGGCACACTTGTGGCTCTGATTCGTGGCGGCGCCGAGCGGGCGGCCGCAGCGGCCGGCAGCGTCGTAGAGGGAGGTCCAACGGTACGACTTGTCCCACCAGCCGGTGGAGCCGAGGAAGTACCACCCTTCGGCGCGCGCGAGGAGGAATGCGGCGACGTGAGGCAGCGGGTCCTCGTCCGCGGACTTGTAGTAGGTGTGCACAGTCGCCGCGACGCCGCGAGAGGACTCCTGCAGCATGTTGCGCAGCGTGCCGGCGCCGTCGTCGCGCGGCGCCACGTCGCCTCGGAAGCTCTCGTAGTAGACCGAGTACCGCGCGCCGCGCAGCGCCTCGAGCAGCCGCGACTCGTTGAGCCAGATCCGCTGCCGCGCCTGCGAGTCAATGAGCCCTCGCATCGAGGTTGGGACTCTATCGCCTGGCAGGTAGGCCTCCGCCGCCTCGCCGGCCTCGCAAAGCTCCCCACGTGGCGCAATCTCGGGTAATCTCGGGTAATCTCGGGTAATCTCGCCGGCCTCGCAAAGCTCCCCACGTTAGCAAACATCGGCGCCTTGCCGCGCGCGTTCAGGAGGCGCGCTGAGCGACGAGCGACATCTAGTGTCCCGTCCAGAAGCGCCTCGCAGCCGCTCCAGACTGCCGCGCCCCCGGAGGCGGGGACCGTGGAGCAGTTTGGGACGTTGACGACGCGCCGGCCCCACGGTCGCACCTCGAAGAGTGCAGCCGAGGTGCGGCCGAGGTGCGGCCGAGATGCAGCCGAGGTGCAGCCGAGGGGCAGCCGAGGTGCAGCCGAGGGGCAGCCGAGGTGCAGCCGAGGGGCAGCCGAGGTGCAGCCGAGGTGCAGCCGAGGGGCAGCCGAGGGGCAGCCGAGGGGCAGCCGAGGGGCAGCCGAGGGGCAGCCGAGGGGCAGCCGAGGGGCAGCCGAGGTGCAGCCGAGGTGCAGCCGAGGTGCAGCCGAGGTGCAGCCGAGGTACGGCCGAGGTGCGGCCGAGGTGCAGCCGAGACCAGTCTAGAGACGGCCGCACCTCTGGGATATCGTAGCCGTAGTTGAAGGCGTCGAAGAAGACGCCGTCGATGGTGGGGGAGAGGGCGAGCGGCAGGACGATGTGCTCGACGTAGTAGTCGCGCGCCGAGGAGTTTGCAAAGTTCCAGAACCAGCCGACGCAGTGCGGAGAGGCGGAGCGCATCTGCTGGCAGTTTGTGCGCGAGAACTCGGGCTTGCCGTCGGTCGAGAGCAGGAAGAAGCCCTCGTACTCTGGCTTGTGCATCAGCGGCCACACCGCCGCGTTCATCCCAAACGCCCAGCCAAAGGACGCGTAGACGAGCACGGGCAGCGCTGGGTGGCGGTCCTTGAGGAGAGCGGCCTGGGCGAGCTGCGGGTAGATCACGGCGGTCATGTCCGTCGAAGTGGCGAGGTGCTGCCAGCCTAGCATGCTGCACCGCGTTCTGAACTAAGAGAACATGGGAGTGATTACAAATCGAGCCCCGTGCGCGCCTAGGATCGCGAGCGAGTACCGGCCAATCTCCTCCAGCTGCGCTGCCGATTCCCACTCGGTGCCATTTGCTCCGAACCACGCAGCAGGGAACCGGCTCCAGTTATACGCGCCGAAGACACCCGCTGCCGGCGGGGTCGGAAGTGGCCTGGGAAGTGGCGACATGATTTGGAGCCGTCGCCGCGGTTCGAGTCCCCCAACAAAACAAGGCCGGCATTTCTTCCCATCCTCCATTCATGCATCCCCGTCATGCTGGGGTGATCAGTAGTAGGGAGCTCGCCGTCCACAACGTGGGGCTCAATGGATATGAGGAACGCGGGGCTCCGATAGGGTCCCGCGCCGGTCGGGTTGGTGTACCGACGGGGACCCTAACCCGCTGAACCTCCCGGCTAGGCCGGTAGGGGACGGGGCGGCACTCGTATAGCAAGGCCCGTGGGGCACTCGCCACGGGCCGCTC
This sequence comes from Emiliania huxleyi CCMP1516, assembly GCF_000372725.1. Classification (NCBI taxonomy): domain Eukaryota; phylum Haptophyta; order Isochrysidales; family Noelaerhabdaceae; genus Emiliania; species Emiliania huxleyi. The sequence continues at coordinate 412,400 of NW_005197273.1, forward strand.
CCACATGTCCCGGGCACAACTCCTCCGGAGAGTTCGCCCATCACAGGACCGATGTCCATGTGGGTCAGTCAGTGTTCGTTGTGGCGACCGAGTGCTCGCTGAGCGGCACCGAAGTGTGTCGCTACGGGCGGGATATGCTAGCTATTCTCGATTGCTCACCTTGATGCGATTGCTTGCGCGAAGGCAGCGGAGGCGCGCAGCGAGAGACAAGCGATCCTGCTGCTGCAAGAGCAAAGCAGGTTAGGCCGAGCGACTGTCGACTCGAGCGTTGGTCGATCTGCGCGTGTAGGCGGAGCAGATAACCACCACGGCCGCGGCACACCTCGCAAAGGTGGCCCATGTGTACAGCGCGCCGAGAGGTCGCGCGACGGGGCCGAGTCGAGCGTCGCGCTCAAGTCGTTGCCTCTGGTCTGCATCGTGCGCCACACGGCGGCGCGTCGATAGCGATGTAGCGCCCCAGGGGCACCCGAGAGGGCGCCTGCGCGGCTGAGGGGCGCGCTAGAGCGGCACGGTGAGCCCTAGCGAGGCGCGGGGCGCGCTCGAGCGGGCAGCCGCTATGAATATCTGAGTATGCCGAGATGAGGCATGCTCGTGTAAGAGGCGGCGAGGCGGCTGCGGCTGCAGGCGGCCTTCTCGCCAAAGGCACGCGGCGCGAAGGCGTGCGGTGCGTGTAGAGGAGGCGCGGCCCGCCTCGCGAAGGCGGCCAGCGCATGTGTGGCGCGCCGAGAGGTCGCCCAGCGCGGCGGAGTCGGGCGTCGCGCTCGATCGACTCGAGCAGCTGTCTCTGGTTTGCGTCGTGCGCCACACGGCGGCGCGTCGCGGGCAATGACGCGCCTCGAGGGCACTCGGGAGGGTGCCTGTCTGGCTGAGGGGCGCGCTACAGCGGCATGGTGAGCCCTAGCGAGGCGCGGGGCGCGCTCGAGCGGGCGGCCGCTATGAATCTCTGAGTATGCCGAGATGAGGCATGCTCGTGTGAGAGGCGGAGAGGCGACTGCGGCTGCAGGCGGCCTTCTCGCCAAAGGCACCGCGGCGCGAAGGCGTGCGGTGCGTGTAGAGGAGGCGCAGGGCGCCTCGCGAAGGCGGCGAGCGCATGTGTGGCGCGCCGAGAGGTCGTTCGACGCAGCAAAGTAGAGCGTCGCGCTCGATCGACTCGAGCAGCTGTCTCTGGTTTGCGTCGCGCGCCACACGGCGGCGCGTCGCGGGCGATGAAGCGCCTCGAGAGCACTCGGGAGGGTGCCTGTGCGGCTGAGGGGCGCGCTAGAGCGGCACGGTGAGCCCTAGCGAGGCGCGGGGCGCGCTCGAGCGGGCGGCCGCTATGAATCTCTGAGTATGCCGAGATGAGGCATGCTCGTGTGAGAGGCGGAGAGGCGACTGCGGCTGCAGGCGGCCTTCTCGCCAAAGGCACGCGGCGCGAAGGCGTGCGGTGCGTGTAGAGGAGGCGCAGGGCGCCTCGCGAAGGCGGCCAGCGCATGTGTGGCGCGCCGAGAGGTCGTTCGACGCAGCGAAGTAGAGCGTCGCGCTCGATCGACTCGAGCAGCTGCCTCTGGTTCGCGTCGCGCGCCACACGGCGGCGCGTCGCGGGCGATGAAGCGCCTCGAGAGCACTCGGGAGGGTGCCTGTGCGGCTAAGGGGGCGCGCTGGAGCAGCCCAGTGAGCCCTAGCGAGGCGCGGGGCGCGCTCGAGCGGGCGGCCGCTATGAATCTCTGAGTATGCCGAGATGAGGCATGCTCGTGTAAGGGGCGGCGAGGCGGCTGCGGCTGCAGGCGGCCTTCTCGCCAAAGGCACGCGACGCGAAGGCGTGCGGTGCGTGTAGAGGAGGCGCGGCCCGCCTCGCGAAGGCGGCGAGCGCATGTGTGGCGCGCCGAGAGGTCGTTCGACGCAGCGAAGTAGAGCGTCGCGCTCGATCGACTCGAGCAGCCGCCTCTGGTCTGCATCTCGCGCCACGAGGAGGCACGCCGCGAGCTAGGGGGGCGCCTCGAGGGCACTCGGGAGGGTGCCTCGCGAAGGCGGCCAGCGCATGTGTGGCGCGCCGAGAGGTCGTTCGACGCAGCGAAGTAGAGCGTCGCGCTCGATCGACTCGAGCAGCCGTCTCTCTGGTTCGCGTCGTGCGCCACACGGCGGCGCGTCGCGGGCGATGAAGCGCCTCGAGGGCACTCGGGACGGTGCCTGTGCGGCTGAGGGGCGTGCTGTAGCGGCACGGTGAGCCCCAGCGAGGCGCGGGGCGCGCCCGAGCGGGCGGCCGCTATGAATCTCTGGGTATGCCGAGAAGTGGCATGCTCGTGTAAGAGGAGGAGAGGCGGCTGCGGCTGCCGGCGGCCTTCTCGCCAAAGGCACGCGGCGCGAAGGCGTGCGGTGCGTGTAGAGGAGGCGCAGGGCGCCTCGCGAAGGCGGCCAGCGCATGTGCAGCGCGCCGAGAGGTCGCCCAGCGCGGCGGAGTCGGGCGTCGCGCTCGATCGACTCGAGCAGCTGCCTCTGGTTTGCGTCGTGCGCCACACGGCGGCGCGTCGCGGGCGATGAAGCGCATCGAGAGCACTCGGGAGGGTGCCTGTCTGGCTGAGGGGCGCGCTACAGCGGCACGGTGAGCCCTAGCGAGGCGCGGGGCGCGCTCGAGCGGGCGGCCGCTATGAATCTCTGAGTATGCCGAGATGAGGCATGCTCGTGTAAGAGGCGGAGAGGCGACTGCGGCTGCAGGCGGCCTTCTCGCCAAAGGCACGCGGCGCGAAGGCGTGCGGTGCGTGTAGAGGAGGCGCAGGGCGCCTCGCAAAGGCGGCTAGCGCATGTGTGGCGCGCCGAGAGGTCGTTCGACGCAGCGAAGTAGAGCGTCGCGCTCGATCGACCCGAGCAGCTGTCTCTGGTTCGCGTCGCGCGCCACACGGCGGCGCGTCGCGGGCGATGAAGCGCCTCGAGAGCACTCGGGACGGTGCCTGTGCGGCTGAGGGGCGTGCTGTAGCGGCACGGTGAGCCCTAGCGAGGCGCGGGGCGCGCCCGAGCGGGCGGCCGCTATGAATCTCTGGGTATGCCGAGATGAGGCATGCTCGTGTAAGAGGAGGAGAGGCGGCTGCGGCTGCCGGCGGCCTTCTCGCCAAAGGCACGCGGCGCGAAGGCGTGCGGTGCGTGTAGAGGAGGCGCAGGGCGCCTCGCGAAGGCGGCCAGCGCATGTGCAGCGCGCCGAGAGGTCGCTCAGCGCGGCGGAGTCGGGCGTCGCGCTCGATCGACTCGAGCAGCTGCCTCTGGTTTGCGTCGTGCGCCACACGGCGGCGCGTCGCGGGCGATGAAGCGCCTCGAGGGCACTCGGGAGGGTGCCTGTCTGGCTGAGGGGCGCGCTACAGCGGCATGGTGAGCCCTAGCGAGGCGCGGGGCGCGCTCGAGCGGGCAGCCGCTATGAATCTCTGAGTATGCCGAGATGAGGCATGCTCGTGTGAGAGGCGGAGAGGCGGCTGCGGCTGCAGGCGGCCTCCTCGCCAAAGTCACGCGGCGCGAAGGTGTGCGGTGCATGTAGAGGAGGCGCGGCCTGCCTCGCGAAGGCGGCGAGCGCATGTGTGGCGCGCCGAGAGGTCGTTCGACGCAGCGAAGTAGAGCGTCGCGCTCGATCGACCCGAGCAGCTGTCTCTGGTTCGCGTCGCGCGCCACACGGCGGCGCGTCGCGGGCGATGAAGCGCCCCGAGGGCACTCGGGAGGGTGCCTGTGCGGCTGAGGGGCGCGCTAGAGCGGCACGGTGAGCCCTAGCGAGGCGCGGGGCGCGCTCGAGCGGGCGGCCGCTATGAATCTCTGAGTATGCCGAGATGAGGCATGCTCGTGTGAGAGGCGGAGAGGCGACTGCGGCTGCAGGCGGCCTTCTCGCCAAAGGCACGCGGCGCGAAGGCGTGCGGTGCGTGTAGAGGAGGCGCAGGGCGCCTCGCGAAGGCGGCGAGCGCATGTGTGGCGCGCCGAGAGGTCGCTCAGCGCGGCGGAGCCGAGCATCGGACGCGCTCGATCGACCCGAGCAACTGTCGCTGGTTTGCGTCGCGCGCCACACGGCGGCACGTCGCTGCAGCGCGCCCCGAGGGCACTCGGGAGGGTGCGAGTGAATAGGGACGGCTCCGACGCTATCATTGAGTTGCTGTCGTGGGCGTGCCACGCCCTCGATCGTCGGCGAGAGGCACCCAGCGAGCGGCTAGCGCGGGGGGCCGATCGTCATTGGGTCATTATCGTGGGCGTGCCGCCCTCGATCGTCTGCGATGGGCGCCCAGCGAGCGCAGAGCGCGGGGGGGCGACACACGCGACAGGTGCTCTGTGAGCGACCTGTGAATGATAGATGTGAACAGGCGAGGTTTGACGCCATCGCCCTCACGCCCTGCATGGTGGCAGAGAAGGGGAAGGTCGGTGGGTGCGCGAAGCGTTGTCGCGGGGCCCAGAGCCGGGCGCGAGGCGCTCGGCTGCGGTAGGCCAGTGGGTGAGCGCCATTGGGCGGCTCAGCCATAGGCACGTCGTAGGAACGCGTTGTCTTGAAAGTAGGCGCGTACGTCCTCTTTCGTTTTCACAGCAGAGCCAGACTCTGTGTGTGAGGGCTGGATGCACCACAGTACTCCGGTGTGAAGAAAGGCTACCGCCCCGCTCGTACCTCGCGGGGCTATCGCTCATTCTTCCCATCCTCCATTCATGCATCCCCGTCATGCTGGGGTGATCAGTAGTAGGGAGCTCGCCGTCCACAACGTGGGGCTCAATGGATATGAGGAACGCGGGGCTCCGATAGGGTCCCGCGCCGGTCGGGTTGGTGTACCGACGGGGACCCTAACCCGCTGAACCTCCATCGAGTAAGTATTGAAGTGGGTTAGGATCGAGAGAGCTCGTATCCATTGAGTCCCGTGTGGAGGGATCGAGATCATTCGTTTACATGATGTGTACAAATTTCATCCTTCCCCTGAGCGCACGAGAGCGACAGGAGCGCACGAGAGCGACTGTAGTGGAGTCACTAGTGCGCAATGACGGCGCTAGCGGTCTTCGGGTCCGCACCCCTCTCCGTCTCGCGCCTCGGCGGCGGCGAGCGGCTCGCATCAGCTCACCTGTTCCTCGCGGTGGCTAGCCACCCTTTCTCCGGGCTCGAGCCGTAGAAGTGGCGAGTGGTCTCATGAGCGCACTGCTGGTGGCTGGCGGTCCTCGGGTCCGCACCCCTTCTCCCAACTCGAGCCGTGGTGGCGAGTGGTCTCATGAGCGCACCGATGGTGGCTGGCGGTCCTCGGGTCCGCACCCCTTCTCCCAACTCGAGCCGTGGTGGCGAGTGGTCTTCTGAGCGCACCGTTGGTGGCCGGCGGTCCTCGGGTCCGCACCCCTGCGCATCAGAGTGTATCTCGGCGAGGCCGCTGCGCTCACACGCATGTGATGCGAGCCTGCGCCACTCCATCCGGCCCGCAGTGGGCCCACGGGATGGTGAAGGGCACATGCGTAGAGAAGTGCGAGGGTGAGAGGCACTGGATTTCCAGAGTGCTCGCGACGGTCGGGAAGCGATCCCGCGTGGCAGCCCCGATGTAGGCGCACCGCCTGGCACCCTCACTTCACCCTCTCTGCTGCATGTTCGAGCTGTGGTTGGCTCTGAAGCAACTTGGCCGACAAAACTTTTCTGTCAGAATCGTCGCAGAAGCAGGACGGCCCGCTGGCAGGAGCGGAGCCGGTCGGTTTCCATTGTCAAGGCCGGCCAGAAGGTGTGTGGTGACGGCGCCGTGGCAGGAGTGCGGAGAAGAGCTCGCCGAACGCGAGCAGCAGATGTCCAAAGTGTGCCAGCGCGAGAGCCTCGCGAGCGGGCGCAGAAGGAGCTCGCCGTGACACGATGCCGGGCGGTGGTGGTGGGTGCTCTGGCGACTGTGCACAGTGGGCAAAGTCAGGCTGCAACAGGGCAGCACGATGGTAGTGCCCTGCTGCAGCCTGGCCTGACATGCACAGGGCGAACAGAGGCGGTACTATCGTCCGGCGCTCGTCGTCAAATCTGGGCCAACTTCGACCGCCGCCACAGCTCGCCACGAGCACGCAGCGACAAAATGTTGACTGTACGGAAGTTGAGGCTGGTCCAGAGGAAGAGGCTGCCGTGCGAGCCGGCAGCAGGCTGGCTCGTTGTGGACTGCCGCGGCGACTTTTATGGGCTTCTCTGTACATAGTACCGAATACGGTACTATGGTTTACCCACATTATGCGAGTAGTGTCCTCGCAACTTCCTCGTCGGCACACACACATGCTCGCCTGTGTCTCCGAGCGCACAAGCCGCGACAGCGATGAAACGGGCGATGAGTGTCCTGCTCTCTGCTGACCTGCTGCCAACCATATTCGCTCACCTACCGCTGGCCGACTACTTCCACGCCGCGTCCACATGCCGGGATTGGCAGAACGCTCAAGCGGAGGACTGGCTTGAAGAGCCAAAACCATTCGCATTGTGCAGTGCTGAGCCGCTCGAGGCTCTGAGGTTGCTCGCGCAGTGCCAGGCGCGCGGAATTCGCTCGGCGCGAGTGACGGAGGCGTGCTTGCGACGGCTGCGCAGCGCGCTGGCGCGGATAAAGCGTGGCACACCCGACACGGAGCGTGAGACGGCGCTTCTGGAACAGCGCGAGACGACTCGGGCGCAGCTGAGGGCCGCGGCCGTGGTGCCAACGCTGGTCGCCGCGCTGACCGAGCACGCTGGCCGTACCGCCGTGCAGTTGGTGGGCTGCGACGTGCTGCAGAGGCTCAGCTCATCCCGCAGGGCGCCCTTGTAGACGATGCTGTGATGCGCAGCACGGTCAACGCCGGTATCGTGCCGCTGCTCCTTGCCAACCTACGCCATGGTGGTGCGTGTGCCGACGACTCCAAGCTGGTGCTGCTCAGAGCGTCGCTCGGTGCAGCCCGCCACCTTGGCCGCGCCTCGCTTCTCCGCGAGGCCGTGGGCGCGCCACCGCTGCCCTCGGTCGTCGATGCGCTGCTCGCCGCCATCGACCACCTCATGGACGTGTGCGCGCGTGGCAAGGCGTCAGTGATCTTCTCGCCAAAACCGTCCCGCCGTCACCGCCGCGCCGCCGCCGCCGCCACCGCCACCGTCGATGCCGTCACTGACACGGCGGGTATATTGGGTGGTCTAATCGAGGAGAGGAGTGAGGAGCGCCCGGCGCGTGGTGGCTCGGCGCCCCTTCCGCGCGACCGCGCAACGCACTCCCTCTGGATCGACCGAGTGGTGCGTCTCCTCGACGCTACCGCGCGCTTCTCCGACGGCGCCATCTGCATCGGTAGCAATGGCGCGATGCGGGCGGCGGTCGCTGCGTCGCGTGCGGCGCGGCTGCTGCTCTGGCTCGCGAGCAGCCGCCATCCCACCACGGCCACTGTGTCCCCGCCAGATGACGATCGCGGCACTGGCCTGCTCATAGCCGAAGACCACCCAAGTTGGCTGGCGGTGGTGCTGCGCCGCGGCGGCCTCGAGGCGGTGGCGCGCAATCTCCTGGCGGCGGAGGCGCGCGCCGAGCGCATGCGGCAGGGGTGGGAACAGAAGCAGTGGGCGGGCATGCGTTCGCATCAGTGCGCTCCGCTGCGCAAAGCCCTGACGTGGCTCGTGCGCCGTGAGGAGGAGATGGGGCTCGGCGTGGGTGGCACCGAGGGCATCACGTGTGTTGTCGCACGCGCTTGCGCAGCCTCAACGCGAGCGCGCGACTTCAGCCGCGGCTGTTGGTGGCACGTCCCCGATGAGGTGAGGACTCGTGCGGCATCCGACCTCGGAGAGCTCTGTCGCAACGGCTGTCTATCCGCCACCGCCATCTCCCCCCCTTCCCCCCCCCCCGCCCTCGCCGCCTAGGGCGTGGCAGACGGTGAAGCAACGAACGAGCTAGCATGGTGCATGCGGGGAGAGAGACATTGTGCACGGAGAGTGTGCATCGCCGCTCTTAACGGAGTCGCTTAGGCGGCTCTCCGGTGGTGTGCCGGTGTGTGTGCTAGTGTGCGCGCCAGTCTCTCCCCTGCAGGCATAAGCCCGTTTGGTATTCGAATACGGCTTTACCTGGGTTTCCGCTACGTCAATAATGCGCTAAAACGGAAGCAACAGCCTCCAGTCACACACTCACATGGAGCTCCTCGCTCGCCCGCCTGGCGACGGCAGCGGCCATGGCGACGCTGACGGCGGCGGCACTTGTGGCGGTGAGAGACGAGTGTGAGACAAAGGGCGGCGGGGATGGAGGGCGGGAGCGACGGGGATGGTGACGGTGACGGTGGCGAGGGAGAGGAAGGGGGTCCATTAACACCAGACAGCGAGAGGGGCGGGGAGGAAAGGGGGAGAGAGGAAACCCCACGGCGATGCCAGAAGCGGCAGGGGCACGATGAACAGGTAGACAACGGCCAAGGCGATGGCGAGGACGAGGAGACACGGGACGACGGCAGGCGAGACGAGGAGGACGGAGGCGAGGGCAGAGACAGCGCCGCAGTCGACAGAGGCGACAACGATGGAGAGGGGGAGGGAACGACAACGCGCACAGAGGATGAGGATATAAACTGGGACGACGCAGCGGAGGGGATAGACGAGGGAATCGAGGGACCGGAGGGCTTTCGCGACAGCGACGATGACGACGAAGGCAGGGGAGGAGACGGAGGGGCGACACGCAGGAGGAGCGAAATCGCGAACGGCCCGAGCAGAGAGGGCGACGGCGGAGCACGAGGGGGCAACGGAGACGCCTCGGCTGCGCCACGGTATGGCCTGCTAGACGATTACCCCAAGACGGGCGAGTTCACGACCTCGGCGATGGCAGAGGGCGCGATTGAAGGGGAGGCTACTATGTACGAGATGCCTTCTTCTCATGCCACGGACTATGCATTCTCGCGCTTCCACAAAGCAGAAGCTGTGATTGACCCAGATCCGCTGCTAGCGCTCGGTGCGAGCGCTGCCACCGTCTAGGACGTATAGTCGTGGAGCACCCGCGCCGGGTGGCTGGGGAGCCTATCTCACCAAAAGCACAACCCCGGACCAAGAGAGCACGCACACAACATAGGACCTGTTCCTTTTTACCCATCTCCAGTAGAGGTGTCTGTTTTATTTATGTATTAGGGAGTGGACATCACTAGGGTCCCCAGACCTGTGTGCTGTGAGGTCTGTTTGTGTGGAAGCCTAAGCGTGTGCGGCCAGGCCGACGTAGCTGTCGCAGGAGGTGGTGGTCACCAGCGGTCAGCAATACCGCAGAGCCGCGCACGCGGCTCACCACTCACACTTGCTGGGCACCGATCTTCGGGTTCAGATGACCATCCCTCTGCAGAAGAGGGACGAGGGACGCCTCACGATACTACAGAGGGCCGAGACCGGGGCGATTCCGCACGGTCAGACCACTCTCATCCCTACCACAGTAGCTCGACTCGTCCCGCGCTGGAGCGAGCGGCCGCGCGTGAGCAGAGCTCGCGCGGCGCCACGCCCCCGCAATTAGGACGACCGCGAGCGCAGCAAGGGCGACGAGGGCGACTCCCGCGGCCGCTATCCACGCCGCCAGAGGCTGCTCCCCCGGGCCAGGCCCGCTCGGCTTGGCGAGGAGAGCCGTGGGCACCATGGAGCCTCTGCTGCTCCGGGGCGGGGGCACGTTCTTCCTGTGTGTCACCTCGCAACAGAAAGAAAGAAAGAAACTGAACAACCCAAGGGAGGGATGGAGGACGGCACGCCGCCACCACGCGGCCAAGGTACGAATTCTTTTGTCGCTGAGGAGCCAGCTTCGCTCGGTGGTGAGCTATATGAAGCGAGTTCGAAACCGGACCTTCAAGCAGCAAACCAAGCAGCCGCCCGAGCCAAAGTACCAGCGGATGGCCGACATCGTGCGCGAGAGCATCGAGGCGCGCCGCCGCGCCGAGGCCGAGGCGGCGGCGTCAGCCGAGGCGGCGGCGGCAGCTGCAGCTGCTGCTGAGGCTGTGGCTGAGCATGGCGGCGCGGGCACAAACGGCGCGGCGGGCGCGGCGCACGCGCCGCAGCAGAACGGCGACGCCGGCGCGGAGAGGAGCAAAGCTGCCGCCGAGGCGGCTGCGGCGGCGGCGGTGGCGGCCGAAGCGAAGAGAGAGGAGGAGAGGCGGAGGGCGGAGGAGGTGCCGTCGGAGGAGTACATTGCGGAGATGCAGGAGGATCTGGACGCGCTTAAGAAGAAGAAGAGCCTCCTCTACTTCAAGCTCAAGGAGATCCTCAAGCTCGAGAAAGAGAAGCAGGCGCGGGGGCACGCAGCCTCCCCCCCTAGCGTCCCTCCTCTCCCCTCTCGTCGCTCCCTCCCTCCCTCCCTCCCTCCCTCCCTCCCTCCCTCCCTCCCTCCCTCCTCCTCTCCCTCCTCTCCCCTCTCTCTGTCCACCTCGAGACTCCCTCCCCGCCCGCCCGCCCTCCCTCCCCTCCCCACGCCCCCCCGGCCCCCGCCTCGCAGGAGCAGTCCAAGGCGGCGGAGGAGGCGCGGCGGGCAGAGGAGGAGGCGGCCGCGGAGGCTCGCGGCGGCGGCCGGCGCTCCAACACCCGACCGGAACTTTCCGCGACCCTTCTCGGAGCCTTCCGGGTAGGCAGCCGCGGCGGCGGGCGGCGTGGTGGACAGCGCTGCCGAGGGCGTCACCGACGAGCAGGTGGACGACTCACACACACACCGCTCACCCACGCGCACCGGGCCTTGCACTTTGAATGCCGCGGGGCTCCTGTCGTCTAGACGTGGAGTCGCGAGGGACCAGCCTGGCCCTCGCCCCACCTCCCACCTCGTGTGTGTGTGTGGAGAAGGTTACCTCACCCTTGCCTCAGGCGGACGACGTGTCTTTGTCGTCCGAGGCGCCGGACCACCATCTAGCTAGAGGCGCGGCGAGGGGGGGCAAGGATCGACCGCGCTGCGGCGGCGGCGGCTACGGAGGCGGCGGCTACGGAGGCGGCGGCTGCATCACGGGCAGGTCGCCGCTGGCGTGTACTGCGGGCGCTGTCTCGCACACGCCAGGCCTGCGAGAGAGAGAGCCGAGAGACAGCCGAGGGAGAGCCGGGGCAGAGCCGGGGCAGAGCCGAGAGACAGCCGAGAGACAGCCGAGAGAGATCTCGCAGGTTTCGCCCTTCCCCCCCCCCCCGGGGGGGGCGGGGCTGTACTAGCACTGTTCGACTCGGTCACACTGACCCGCAGCAGCTGGGGCTCTGCCTCACACCCCTGCGACTGCGACGTCTCAGCCCTGGCCTCTTCTAGGCCCGCCCGCGGCCCGGCTCGAGCTCGGAGGCGGTGGCGGCTACGGCGGAGGAGGGGGGGCAGGCGCGTATGCGCACGGCGGCGCACACGGGCGCTTCATGCAGCCTCGCCCCTCGTGTGGCGGCGATCGGCCGACGTGCGGCGGCGGCACGTACTGCGACGGCGGGGGGAGGGGCCGGTGGGCTGCTCGCCCGCCCCAGCCCTGTTCACGACCATGGAGCGAGACTGACTTTATTGCGACCCCTCACCCCTCATCCCTCACCCCTCACCCCTCACCCCTCACCCCTCACCCCTCACCCCTCACCCCTCACCCGTCACCGCTCACAGCTGTTGTGTACAGAGGTCTCACAAGTGGCGTGCGTCGCAACTTGCGCACGGAGTCTGAGAGGAGGGTGTGCGCGGCATGGCCCAAGTAGAGCCGTAAGTGGCGAAGCGCTTATAGCTTTTTGACCCATGGGGGCTCGTGCAAAATTATCCAGGGTTTACACTTTTTATTTAGCAGACCACGCGGGCCGGACTGACTGCTCACTCACCGAGCACGAAGACCTTGACCGCTGCGTAGCACGCCTCGGGCTCGTGCTTGTAGCACCAGTGTCCCGCGCGCGGCACGCCGACCACGACCCCCCCCCTCCTTGGCGCGCAGCTTATCGAGTTGCCCCCCTGTGTTGGACATGGTGTTCTTCTCCTCGCCGTAGATGTAGCACAATGGGCTGCCTTGGCGAGGGAGGCCTCAAAAAAGAGGCCCTGGCTGCCAGTGCCTTCCCCCCCGCCCGGGGGAAAGACCGTCTTGAGGGGCGTGAAGTCACGGGCAGGCCCCACCTCTCCCGCCCCCTCCTTGCCCGGCATGGGGGGCGGCCCGCCCGCCCGGCAGAGCCACTTCTCGCCAGCGATGGCGCGAGGGGGGATGGACCTGTACCGCGGCGGCGGAGGAGGAGGGGGGTACGGCGGGAAGGGCGACGGCGGCGGCTACGGCAAGGGCGGCGGGCACGGCATGGGAGGCGGCGACCCGATGTCTGCGCCCGGACAGCCGGGCGGCGGCGGCGGCGGAGGTCCCTCTCGTCTCCTCTCTCTCTCTCTCTCTCTCTCTCTCTCTCTCTCTCTCTCTCTCTCTCTCTCCCCCCCCCCCCCACCCACCCCTTCCTCCCCGGGCGCACGTGCTCACTGTTTGCAACCTCGGCTCGTAGGCTTCCCCGGGCCGCAGGGGTGGCAGGCCCAGGGGCGGCACGCGGGCCCCCCGCCGCACGAAGGGCCGCCGCCCCACCCGCACGGGTACGGCAAGCGGGGCTGGTGGGCGCGGTGAAGCCGGCACCGTCCACGGACTCGGCCGCGTCGCCCGCGACATGGCGGCACGCGCAGGATGGTGTACCAAAAGAATTTTCGTTACTCGACAGACAAGGCGCAGACCTTAGAAGCCGTCGTCCTCGCCACAAAAGCCGCCGTCTGAATATTCCCCGCTCCTCCGACACATCCGCCCCGCGGCCCGCGCCCGCCTCAAGCCCCCAAATTGCAACCAGAGCCACGAACAGGAACACAGAGACAGCCGCTCGCGAAGGGTGAGATGCATCTCAGAAGACCGCCTCGCTCCACGCTCGCGCTCGAGAGTACGAGAGGTCGAGATCTCGAGTCTCGAGACACTCACACGAGACACGAGAGACTCGGTGCTTCCCATCTCATCAATCCAGATCAATTGATCTAGATCCCAGTCTCGAGCGCACCCTGCCGCGCCACGTCAACTGCCCAGGCAGCACGAGTGGGAGTGCGCACCGCGCCGCGGCGCTGCGTCTCCTCCTACCTCGCTCCACCGCGGCTTCCGCCACCACTGCTGCACCCACCCTCCCTCGCTAGCTAACTACCGCTGCGCCCACGCCTCGACCTTCTTGGGCAGCAGCTGGTTCGACAGGTCCTCTCCGTGGCCGAGGCCGCCCTCGCCCTGGCCCCAGGTAAAGACGGCGCCGTTGGCGGTGCGGGCGAGGCTGTGGTCCTCTCCAGCTGACACAGCGACGACGCGCTGGCCAGCAAAGGCCTCGACCTTCTTGGGCAGCAGCTGGCTCTGCTCGTCGCCATGGCCCAGCTTGCCAAAGCCTCCCCAGCCCCAGCTCCAGAGAGCGCCGTCAGCAGTGAGGGCGAGGCTGTGGTCGCCTCCAGCCGACACGGCGACGACGCGCTGCCCAGCCAAGGCCTCGATCTTCTTGGGCAGCAACTGGCGCTGCTCGTCGCCGTGGCCCAACTGGCCCCCGCCTCCAAAGCCCCAGCTCCAGAGAGCGCCGTCAGCGGTGAGGGCGATGCTGTGCGCGGCTCCAGCCGACACACCGATGGCGCGCTGCCCCGCCAACGCCTCGACCTTCTTGGGCAGCAGCTGGCGCTGCTCGTCGCCGTGGCCCAGCTGGCTAGAGGCTCCATCGCCCCAGCTCCAAACGGCTCCGTCGGCGGTGAGGGCGAGGCTATGGACGTATCCAGCCGACACGGCGACGACGCGCCGCCCTACCAACGCCTCGATTCTCTCGGGCAGCAGCTGGGTCTGCCCGTCGCCGTGGCCCAACCGGCCCGCACCTCCATCGCCCCAGCTCCAAACGGCGCCGTCGGCGGCGAGGGCGAGGCTGTGCAGAGACCCAGCCGACACGGCGATGACGCGCTGGACCGTCAAGGCCTCGATCTTCTCGGGCTGCCACTGGTGCTGCTCGTCGCCGTGGCCCAGCTGGCCGAACCTTCCAAAGCCCCAGCTCCAGACACTGCCGTTGGCAGCGAGGGCGAGGCTGTGGCCTGTTCCCGCCGACACGCTCACGACGCGCTCGCCACCCAGCGGGGAGGGGAGGCGGGTCGGCGTGTTCAGCCGCGCCACACCCTCGCCGTGCCCGAGCAGTCCCGGCAGCCAGCTCTCAGCCGTTCCGCACGACGCACGACAAGAGCCGCCCCTCGCCGTCGATGAAGAGGCTGCGCCGATAGCCTACCGCCGCCCTCGCCGGCGGGTTGGCCTCGCGCAGCAAAGCAGCGAAGCACAGCCACCGCACGGCGCAGCCCTCGCCCTCCGGCTGCGCCGGCAGCTCGAAGCCGCGCTCTTGCGCCCACAATCGGATGCCCTCCAGCGCAAGCGAGGCGTGGAAGAGGAGCGAGACGGCAGCGACGCGAGCGATGTTGGCGGGGCTGTCGCAACGAGAGATGACGCGTGCGAGAAGCTCAAGGGGCAGGTTGGTGAGGGGGCAGTGTGCGGCGGCGACGGCGGCGGCGGGGTGGACATCGCGAGAAAAGAATTTTACCCACGAAGAAAAAGAATTGCCAATGCGATTTTTGAAGGCAAACGGCGGCCCCCCCTGCTCCGCACTGGGCCGCTCGTGGTGGCCGCGTGTCGTCCTCCCATCCCTCCCTTGGGCTGTCTGGTTTCTTTCTTTCTTTAAGGGCCGCTCGTTCTCCAACGCGCGTATTTTCTTTCTTTCCCGTATCGCGTGAAAAAAGAATTTCTGTTTCCAACGAGAAGCTTCACTGCCTTCTCTCCCCGGGCTCCTGCGCCCCCTCGAGTGTCGCCGACCAGCGCGGCGAATGCCGAGCCCGGCCGCCGCATCAACCTTGTCCAGCGCGACTACGAGGCGCGGGCGGCGGCGCTCGATGCCAAGCCGCACGTGCAGGCATGGAACAACGGCTCGAGGGACGCCGTTTCCTCCGTGCTGCGCTCGTTTGGCACCGTGCGCAGCCTCGTTGTCGGGGCCTACGCGGAGGCGTCGGACGACCTGCACCAGCTGTTCGACTGTGTGGTGGAGTCGGCATCCAAGCAGCACTGGAGGCGGATCGGCGCGCGTAGCGCGAAGGAGGCGCGGTCCTACTTCGCTACGACGCTGCGGCGGGCGTGGGGCGTGCACTTTGCGCGCGAGTTCGCGCGGCACCGCATCCGACGCGTGGTGTTCGTGGGGGCCCCGCGGCGACAGCCGGGCAGGCCTCTCGCGACGGCCGATGGAGACTGGCCAGCGCTGTCGGCGGGCGAGTTTGCGGCGCACGCGCTGCGCGTAGGCGGCGCGTGGGCGGGCGGCCCGCCCGGCCGTCGGTGAGCACCGGACGCGAGGGTCGGTCGGCTCTTAACTAGCTGTATATAGTCGCGATCTGCCGGCGTGCGTATGAGCTCACTAGCTAGAGCTCACACTAGAGGCCGTCATCGCATTCGCCTTCCTGGGACCCAGCGCTGACTTCTGACTGTCGTTGCTGTCTTTCCCCCTTCTCGACTGTCTGTGCTTGTGCGTCTTGGGTCGGGAGTTGTGCGTTTATGTGAGAGACGCACGCCCCACCACCCCTAGAGCTCTACCACCATCACCGCATGTCGTGGCGGTTTGTGCGGCACGACCTGCTCGATCTGGCCGACGCGGGGACGATCTGGGTCGCCGGACCATGTGACGCGGCCCATGCGATGTTTTTCTGCGCCGGATTCCCGTGCGACCACTCCTCGTTTGCACCGCTCGCCGCACGCTTCGCCGAAGTTGGCTGCCTTGTCGGCGTCGGGTGCATGCCTGAGTATGACCGGGAAGAAGGATGCCTCCGACCAGAGGGCTACGATTTGCCGCAGATCGGTCGCTGCTTTGGCCAAGCCGTCGCTGCGCTCCTCGGGCAGGCCACGGCCGCACCAAAGGTCACGCTCGTGGTGCATGATTGGGGCATCGCACCCGGCTTCTTCCACTCGAATGTGGTCGGGTGCGACAAGCTGGTCGTGTTTGACGTGCTCCCCGTCAATCCGAAGGCTCCGCGCCCACACATCCCTCGCACAAACCATCAAGAAACGAGAAGAGAGACCACCATTTCCAAACAGCCTATCCGGATGGTGCTCCCCCCGCACGCGTGCCCCCCCGATGCAAACTAAACACACGGCTTAGGTCGACCCGCCCGACAGCGTCTACTACTCGCTATGCCACCTCAACTACCAGTCGATGTTCGCCACCTCGTTCCTCCTCTACCGCTACTCGAGGGCCCTCGGCTGGGCGTGGCTGCTAGGAGGTCAGGCGCTCTTCTTTGTCCTCCTCGGCAAGTGGCTCAACCCAGCCGGCCCGAAAGACGGCCACCGCGGCGGCAAGGGGCTTTGGTGGGTGTACGCCTCGGCCACGGGCGACCGCGCCAATGCCGTGGACAAGGAGAGCGGCGGCTCTCTCCCCATGACACCGTATCGGTGCGGCCAAACTCCACACACACTTCCTCTCTTGTCTCGCCCCCACGCCACAATACTCACGCCCGAAATCCCCCCCCCCCCCCCCCCCGCGCGCCCCGATCCGAGGTGCTACCCGTACTTCCACGCCCTCAAGACGCTCTTCCGCCCGGCGGAGGCGAAGGCACTGCAGCAGGGCCTCTCCTTCGACGCCTCCCTCGCCAAGCAGCCCATCTGCTACATCTACGGCGAGGAGAAGAACACCATGTTCCACACACGCGCGCAACTCGCTAAGCTGCGCGCCAAGGAGGGGTGCGTCGTGGTCGGCGTGCCGCGCGCGGGACACTGGTGCTACAAGCACGAGCCCGAGGCGTGCTACGCAGCGGTCAAGGTCTTCGTGCTCGGTGAGTGAGCAGTCAGTCCGGCCCGCGTGGTCTGCTAAATAAAAAGTGTAAACCCTGGATAATTTTGCACGAGCCCCCATGGGTCAAAAAGCTATAAGCGCTTCGCCACTTACGGCTCTACTTGGACCATGCCGCGCACACCCTCCTCTCAGACTCCGTGCGCAAGTTGCGACGCACGCCACTTGTGAGACCTCTGTACACAACGGCTGTGCCCACCGCCGCAGGCGAAGAAAATTTTGAGGCAACCCTAATGATGGCACGTTATGGCACGGCCGACTTAGCCCACATAACTCGTGTGTCTCGCGCCTTGCGAACTCATAAGATCCGCTCACGGGGTTGACCCGTCTCCTCCAGATCGAGACGGACTTCATGAACGGCCGAGCAATATTTCTTCTTCAACATTAATTGATGCTTGTTGTTGCACGGCTGAGCCCCCCCCCCCCCCCCCCTCCCCCCCGCGCCCATTCCCTGCCATCTCCCGCCACACACTCCGTCAGAGCCCCTCCCCTCTTGCACAACAGGAATTTTGACAATTAACCAGATACAACGTGATGGGCTTGCCCATCCCGGAGTGGTTCGACCCCACATAAACCCGAGACGGTGACGGGACGCTGTCGTACGATGATCTCAGGCCCAGTGAGGTAGTGCATCTGACTATCCCGGATCCTGCTGAACAAGTTCCTCTTCTCGATCGGTCACACCGCCATCGCCGTCGGGGAGAGGGGGGACGATACTGCGTCAGCAGCGTGCACCTCGATCCTGTACCGTGTTTGTGATGACCCCCCCCCAATGAACACACCAGTGAGGGAGGGCGAGACGATCGAGGGGTCCCGTACCACGCGGCGTCGACCGCTACTGTATCCAGTGCTCAAGTGCTCAAGACCGCCGATCTTTACTTATTAGACCACGGACGCGCGCGCGCGGTGGAGGCACAGATGGCATCGCCTTCGCACGTTGCTCACCCACGGATATTCCTGTCAGGCGGAGCGCACCGTGTGCTGAAAACGTCGACGAATAGGACAAGGCCGCTCGTGTACAACCGCGTGCCGAAGGCGGCGTCGACCAGCATGATCGTTGTGCTGCAGCGTCTCGCCAGGCGCAACCACTTCGGCGTCACCAGCGCGCCAGCCATGCAATACTGGCCGCGACTGACGGAACTCAGGGCACGCCTCGAGTCGCTGCGGCCAGACCACTGCTACATCAACCACTGCTCGACCCTCGATGACTCGCGACGGCAGTGGCTGTGGATCAACATTGTCCGAGAGCCACTGGCGCACTACGAGAGTCTGCACTACTGGGAACGCCGCGGCCTGCGAGAGCGGGCCCGACTCCAAAAGCGCGACCCTGTGTGCGGTTGCGCACACCTCGAGTTGGCGCCGTGCTTGAGCGTGCGGCTGCAGCGCAAGTGTCCGATCCGCTTGTGGCAGCAGCGCAACCTGTTCTGTGTGCCCGACGCCTCGTGGGCCGCGCATGAGAACGGGCCGCCACCGTGCAGCGTCGAGGAAGCACTGCAGATCGTGCAGCAGCAGTACCTCTTGGTGGGCCTGGCGGAGGAGTTCGACGTGACCCTGCGTGCTCTGGAGGCGCTGTTGCCACGATACTTTGCGGGCGCGAGCCAGATGCTGGCCGACGGCCCGATTGCCGCCAACGTTGGCTCCTCCAAGGCTGCGACGAGGTCGGCAGCCAAGAACCTGACTAGGCAGTACATTGAGCACGTGCTCGTGCACAACGCGACGAACTATGCGGGCGAGCGGCTCTTCTACGAGGGCGTGCGACGCGTCTTCCGCGAGAAGCTCGCGGAAGCAAGTTTACACAGTCGTGCTTTCCTTAGTTGAGAGCTTTCGTGAGCTGACTGCTTCAGACAGTAGCGGTAGGCTTCGCGTTTACGATTTGAGATGATTAGGGGGGGCGCGCGGCGGGAACATCGGACTCGCCCGCTACGGTCACACTTAGACCCGTTAAGCCTCGAGGCTCAGAACGTAGCCTAAGGGGTGTGGAGCCGGAGGGTGAGTTGCACAGGGGTTGTGGGCCGGGCCCTCCTGCTCGGCTCCAGCCCATAGGCAAGTCTTGTCATCAACAGAGTAGAAGGATCTGACCTCGGGGCCGATGTGACCAAGCGCTGGTAGCGTGGTTTTACCTCACACCCATGATCTCACAGTGTGCCGGCAGTCGCCGAGCAGTGTGTCGCTCACACAAGCCGCAGCACAAGTGACTGAGGGCCAGTGAGGGCGAGCCCATCCCTGTGCAGCCGCACAGTAGGCTGTGTCAACTGTGCAGAGCGTGTGAGCAGCAGAGGAGCTGCTCTCAAGGCTTCAGGCGCAAAGAGATGCATGCCACCGAAGGCGCTGTCGCGAGAGGTTCACACCGGCGCAGGGTAAGGGTTGGAGGACGCTGCTGACGACGAGCGTAGTAGAGCGCTGGTCAGAATCCGCTATGGCGGCGGCACGCACACGAGCTGCGGCCGTGCCGCCGTCAGAGCGGCGAGGCGCGGGACCGGAGAGAGGGATTGCACCTCAGTGCTCAGAGATCGACACTCAACGCCGACGACGACGCAACACGACGACACACACGCGTCGACAACACGACATGCAACACGACAACACGACGACGACAAACAACAAAAAACCGCTGGAAACGTTCTGCTACCCATCCCCTGAACTTGCGCCGCACGACTCGCTCACCCGCCGAGCCCCTCTCTCCCCTCCCTCCACGTCTCAATGACCTGTCTCAACGCGATGTTGCTGACGAGCGCCGTGCTCGCGAGCATCGCACCGGTAACGGGGCTGGGCGCGGAGGCGGCGAGCGGGTACCGCTCCGCATACGTCCGGAACCACATCTCAATCGCCTCGCGCTCGTAGGTGTGGCCTGCGCGGCAATGGCGAGGGCGTGTGGTGGCGGCGGCGTAAGGGTGAGAGCGCAGCGTCTCAGCCTCCTCCCAGCCTCTCTCTCCGCCCCTCTCTCTCGCGGCCGATCTCTCAACCGCGTCCAACACCTCACCGTCACATGCCGTCACCGGGTCGGTCATGACCTCTCCGAGCACGGGACACAGGTACTGCGGCGGCGCCGCGTCCGAACGCCTGGGGAGGCTCTTGCGGCGCCTGCGGCGCAAACAGAATGCGCATTGGTTTGAGGACTCAATTCAGCCACGCGTGCGAGCGCCCCGGGAGGCTTGCGCGGCGCCTGCGAGCCGCCCGCCGCGGCACCTGCGGGCATGTCGCGGGCATGTCGCGGACGTGTCATTGCCGCGGCTGAGGCGGCACTTATGCGAGGGGCGATCTCTCTCTCTCTCACCGAGGCGGCCGCTCCCCGGACGCCGGCTCGCACCCCGGCGGCGGCGCTGTGGGAAGCTTCCGAGACGCTGCCCACGAGCGATCGGCCGAGCTTGCGCAGCAGCTTCAGCCGACTCCGGCTGCCGGGCTTTACCGCCTCCGCCGCCGCCGCCGCCGCACTCTCTGCCTCTACTCTCGCCGCCTCTCTCGCCGCCTCGGCCTCGCCGGCACGGAACGCGGGCAGGGCTCTGGAGAGGTCGCAGCGCCACGTGTACGGCCCGACTCCAGCCGGCTCCTCCACCGCCGCCGCAAATGCCGCCGTCCGCGCGTGGGCCCGAGCGACCATCTCCTCTCCTGCTGCCGCCGCCCGCCGCGCCATCTGCTCACCCGCCGCGGCGATCCTGTTCGCCCGATCGTTGGCTGAGGGCTGAGCGCATAAAGCTGGTGCAGGCCATTGCAAGCCGTCCGCGGACGAAATCTTTGGGCCTGCACCAGCGGCGTCCATCTCCTCTCAGGACTGACCATTGCAAGCCCGTCCGAAAGGAAAAGAATCGCCTCTCGCACAGCACACAGGTTCGACAGTTACCAAAATGTTTGTTTCTCTTGGCACCTTGGAGTGCTGGGGGGGGCGACAGGAAGAATGTGGCCCTGAGTTATGTATACGCCAACTCAGGGTGTGTGGCAGCCAGCTGGCTGTGTGTCTTGTGAGCTTGTTTGTGTCTGTGTGTCGTTCGTGCGTGTCGTCATCATCTGTCTCGCGTCCACCCATACCGCGTTGGTGTCCAGTCCGAGCCTGGCTGTTCTTCACCTTTCTACCTACCTACCTACCAAAAGAGGCACAGCCTGCGACGGACCTTTAGAAGGCGCCGTCGTCCTCATGGAGGTGGGCACGATCGGGGGGACAGTCGAATTCGCGAGCACCGTAGTGCTCGCCAAAAGACCATCCCCATCATCCCAACACCCCCGGCGACCCCCTCGCCGCTTGCCCCGCCAGCGGGCACTGCGCGACCCACCCCCGCGCCCTCGACCGCGCCCCCCGCCAGGAGCATATCGCATCACCACCGCCCGATCCTCGTCGAAGAGCAGAATCTTTCCCGCCTTCACCAGCTCCTTCCACCCCTCCGTGTCCTGCAACGTCGTGGCGCCAGCCCATAGCTCCGGCCCTCCGTAAAGAAAAGAAAGCGCGAACGTTTACAAAAGAGAGGCGAAGAAATGTGTATTCGGGTACTCGAAATCGGTGTGAGTGGGAGAGGTGTGAGCGGGAGAGCTGTCCATGGCAACGGTCGCGACAGCAGAGGGACTTCGGCTGCACCTCTCGACGCAACGCGGCCGCTGCGGCCAGTACAAGGGCGTGTACGAGTACGGCGGCGCATACCGTGCGCAGTACAAGTTGAACGGAAGGGTTGTCTACATCGGGAGAAACTACGCCACGGCGGTGGAGGCGGCGGTGGCGTACGCTCGGACGGTCGGCGAGTATGAGCCGTCGACTCCGACGGTGGCGACAGAGGCGGAGGGGCTGCGGCTGCACGTTTCGCCCCGTAGGAGCACCGGCTACAAGGGCGTGATCAAGCAGGCCTCTGGCCGCTTCAGGGTGAAGACTCCGGCTGGAATTCACTTGGGCTATTGCGACACGGCGGTGGAGGCGGCGGTGGTGTACGCGCGGGCGGTTGCCGCGGCAGACGCGGCGCAGGCGCGGGCGGTTGCCGTGGCAGACGCGGCGCCGGCGGCACAGCCGGTAGAGGCGCCCCAGAAGCGGATGCGGGTGGCCTCAAGGCGGGCCGCCGAAGCGGCGGCACAGGCTAAGGCGGAGGCCGCTGCGGCGCAAGAACGGGCGGCGGATCGAACGCGGCAGCAGCAGGCGCGCACGACTCCCGCCTCCACCGCCGGCACCGGCGTCAAGCTCGAGGTGCCTCACCCGACGAGGAGCGCGGCGCGCTCGCAGGGCGGGGCCAGCGGCGGCGCGGCCACCTCCGTCCGCGGCACGCCCGCCTCCGCCTCCGTCAAGTGGGAGGCGCCCGATGACCAGCCAAGCGGCAAGTGGCAGCGGGGCGCGCCGCCCGCTGCCACTGCCACCAACCTCGAGGTGTTTAGTGGCGGCGAGGGCGAGGACGATGAGGTGGAGGTCACGGGCGGCTGCTCGCGCTCCGAAAAGGACGCCGCGGGTTGGGCTAACGCCATTGAGCTCGATGGTGTCTCGTAGCTCCGGCTCAGACACGCGCGTCACATGTGGCCAGCCTATGTTGTGGTGGTGGAAGCCAACAAAAGAAATTCGACGGCGGGCATGTTTCATCATGTGTGTAGGTAGGTAGGTAGTAAGGTGAAGAACAGCCAGGCTCGGACTGGACACCAACGCGGTATGGGTGGACGCTAGACAGATGATGACGACACGCACGAGCGACACACAGACACAAACAAGCTCACAAGACACACAGCCAGCTGGCTGCCACACACCCTGAGTCGGCGTACACATAACTCAGGGCCACATCCTCCCTGTCGCCCCCCCCAGCACTCCACGGTGCCAAGGGCACAAACAAGGGCACAACTCAAACAACAGACAACAGGAAGTGATATGCGAGGCTAGAGCAGGTTTGCTCTACCTCCAGCAATGTGTGTTACTCACGTTTCATCATCCCTCCCTTGGAGCTTGGTCGTCCGTTTTTCTCTTTTTATAAATGAACTCGGGGGCACGGAACGCGGCACCGTTGGTGTCATGCCGTCGTCCCTGGGCACTGGGCACTCCAGCGGATCTTCCCAAAAGTAGTCGCTTTCACATTCGTCGTGTCCGAGGCCGCGTCCGACGTGACTCCCGACGCTTAGTTCGACAGGTCTTTACGACATGGGCATCCTCGTTCTGCTTGCGTTCTACGCGACACCTGCCAGCAGTGCGCCTGGTGTCGGGCGCTGGGCGCCACTGCTGCGGGAGGGGCTCCTGTTCGGCAGCTACAAAGACCACCACACGCGGTCGGTCGGGCTGGAGCACCCCGTGGAGACCTTCCGCTTCGTACGCACGGAGGACGGCGGCGTCGCCACGGTCGGCAGCGGCAGCGGCCGCAACGAGTACTTTGTGCGCCCTGACGGGGTGCTGCAGCACGTGCATGCCGAGGGGATCACGGCGGAGCTGCGCGGGGAGGGCGAGGAAGCGGAGTTCGTGTGGAGCCACGGCTACAAGTCCGCGGCGTTCCCCAGCGACAAGCCGCCGAAGGTGGAGGTGACCGACTGCACGCTCGTCAAGGCGCACGCGGCCGAGTCCGTCAAACTCCTGCCCGAGGTGGCGCAGGCGCTGCGCGCGGGCCGGACCACGCCGCTGCTCCTCGCCTCGCCCCCCGGCTATGCGATCGTGCCCAAGACCGACGAGCCGCAGCGCATCGACGAGTGGGGCGTCAACTACCAGCAGCTCGGCATCGGGCCAGCGTCGGAGGCCCTGCAGGCGAAGATGCGCGGCAAGTTCCTCCTCTCGCAGCACCGCGCGACGCGCGACTACGTGCTCGACGTGCCCTTCGCGACGTACAAAGTGCACTGCGAGGGCGAGCACGGCAAGCTGCCGCTCGCCGTGATCAGCTGGGACGATCGCAGCCGGAACCTCGACGAAACCGCGCCGCGCACCTTCGTCGTGAACGCCGACAACTCGATCTCGCCGACGAAGGCGACCCACCTGGCCTTTGGCATCCGCGGAGCCCTGCCGGCGGTGGGCGCGCAGATGGCCGAGCTGAAGATGCAGGCGGGTGGCAAGCCCACCGTTGAAGATGCCGATCTTGATGTTGGATCGACGCCCTCGCACGGCAACCCGCCCTCCACCAACGACCTCAACTCTGAATTGAACAACGTTGCCCGGAACACCGACGACACGGCCAGGGCGCGCGCTCTGGTCAAGGCGGGCGCGGATCTTCGCTCGACCAACGGTCCGACGTGGCGCCACACGCCTCTGCACCAGGCGGCCTACCACGGTCGGTATGAGATGGCCAAGACCCTCGTTGAGCTCGGCGCTCCGCTGGACCTGCACTCGAATCCGTGTGGGCGTGGTGCGACGGGAACGCCGCTCGAGCTCGCCCGCGGAGGTGGCCACCACCAGATTGCTGACATGCTCGAGAAGGCCGCTAGCGGCAAGCAGGGCCGAGTAGTCCGTCTCTTCAGCAATCTTCTTCAGCGTATCAATCCTCGTGTGGCTCAGCTGGCTCCCCCGGTCAAGACCGGCTCTGTTGAGGGCCGCTGGGAGTTCTACCAGAACATCGATATGGCCTACCAGGGCGACGTTGAGATCATCGACGACTGGCGCTCCCACACGAGCATTGATGAGCTGAAGACGATTGTGGAGGAGAAGGGCTACTCGGCCATAAGCGTCGGCTCCTTTGGCTTCGCCGCCCTCAAGTCCTTCGACTACCAGTTGACGAAGGAGCACTGCAAGCCGTCGCACGGCTACACGAACGAGCTCCACATCTGGTTCCCGAGCGTAAGAGGTAGTAGACCCTTACCGAGCAGCGAGGCTGCCAAGTCGCCGAACGTGCCGGCGGGCTTCCACTTCCACGAAGGCTTCGGAGAGGCGACGCGCGGCGACCAAATCGGCCACATCACCTCCGGCGGCGTCGAGGGCCACTGCTTCAAGGGCGATAAGCTGAGATGGCCGCTCCAGTGGGCGGCCATGATTGGTGACGTCGAGGCCATCGACGCACTCATCGCCGCGGGCCACGACCCGAACGTCAAGATGAGCGACTGGTACGACTCGGAGCCGCTGGGCTGGGCGGCATCCTTTGGGCAGTGCAAGGCGATCGAGGCGCTCTGCGCGCACGGCGCGGACCCCGGCCGCTCCGCCAACTTGGCGGGCTACACGCCGCTGTCGGACGCGCAGCGCGAGGGCCACACGAAGGCAATTGCGCTCCTCAACGAGTACCTCTCGGGGTCGCGTACGATCGGGCCCCACGAGCCAGAGTTTGCCGACAAGCCCGTGGTCACCGGCAAGCCCGTGACAAGCCGCACCTCCCCCCTCGATCCGCCCGCGGCGGACTGGGACAGCCCAATCGAGCTCACAGTCCACTCCAACCACGCGATGCACGGAAATGGGCCCATCCAGCATATTCTCCAGTACGATACAGGCAGCTTTGCCAACTTTGATGCAGGCACACGACCGTGGTGGGTGATCTTCGACGCCGGCAAGCCGCAAGCCGTCGGCGGCGTCGAGATGGCCGCCTTTGTAGCCGAAGAGAGCCCAAAGGTCGTCGAACTGCTCGCTTCTGACGACCTCGCCCGCTGGGACCTGATCGCCACTCTGAGCACCCCCGCACCGTGGGGCACGGACGCGGGGCCCAAGCAGTGGCCAATCGACAAGCCGCACGTCGCGCGCTACTGGAAGATCAACGTGACCGATACGCACAATGGGGTTGCACCTACCATCCACTACTGCCGACTGGTGGCGCCGTCACAGATGAAGTCGCTGCCGATCGAGGGCGTGTGGCTGCCGAGCCCGGTCACCGCACACAGCCTAGTGCTCACGGGCGTGGCCTGCTTCCTGACCGGCTGGCTCGCCGCCCGCCACACCTACCGCACCTAGACCGCGCGGCGGCACTTGTTATTGTTCCAAAAGACTAGTATGTTCCATCATAGTATATTTAAATGGCGGGACGCGGCACCCTTGGGTGTTCATGCCGTCGTCCCTGCGCCCTTGACACTCCCAGTGGATCCGCTTCCCAAAAAAGTACTAAGTCGTAGTCGCTGTCGTCGTGTCGACGGTGCGGGGCCTAACAAAAAAGAAAATAGTGGGTCCTGCGGCCAACAGACCAGATCTTGGTCGACATGAACTCCGCTGGCATCAACCACGAGCAGCTACGCACCGCGTGGCCCGTCTACTCTGCCTTCTCTGGCTCTCTCGAGCCGGTCGACCCCGCGGGCGTGGAGGTGCTCCGCTCCGTCTATGTGGCCAACTGGCTCGCTGACGCCGCGATGCTCGAGGAGGCGGACGACGACTCTGGCCGCGATCTCACATTTCGAGGCTCCGCCGTGAGCCACATCGTGCTTACTCCGCCGCTGGCGCCGCATCAGCTCCTCGCGCTCATTGCTGCGGCGTGGAGCGCCGACCGTTGGTACTCGCTGGTCGAGAGCGATGGTGTGCCGACGCACTGTCCCCGAGTAGCCCCGCCTTGGCGGCACACACTCTCGACCAGGACAGTCCGGCCTACGGGAACGTGTCGCGCGCCGGCGACGGTTGCGGCGTGGTGTTTTCGAGTACGACGCGAAGATGGCACGACCACCGCCCTGCATTGCAAACCGGGCAAGGAGGGGCCCGCTCCCGTTCCGCGAGGAACAGGAGGTCTCCCCCCCTCCCCCGGCCTGAGCAGCCACGGTGGAAGGCAGCCCCTTGAGTCGAGGGCGGCGCGACCATTGCCCTGCTCGCAGCGGCCAGAGACCGAGGTCAGTGCAGATGGTCGCGCCGCCCCGCTCCGCCCCGCCCACCGCCGCGCCGCGCCGCCGCCCGATGATTATTAAGTAATAATTAATTAAGAAATAATTAATTACCCCACCCATTAATACATAATACTTAATACTCGATCATTAATAATGTTGCGTGTGCGTGTGCGTGTGTGTGTGTGTGTGTGTGTGTGTGTGTGTGTGTGTGTGTGTGTGTGTGTGTGTGTGTGTGTGTGTGTGTGTGTGTGTGTGTTTGTGTCTCACGTCACTGCATCCTCTGCCGGTTCCTCCCGTCGCCTCTTCTTTGTTCGAATGTTTTTCAATCCATCCTTCACGGCGAGGGGGTTCGCCGTGGGGCGTGGGTGCGTCGGGCGGGTCCAGCAGTGACCAGTGTGGCAGCCGCAATGCTCTGCGCGACGGACCGGCTGCGCTGAAGTGTGAAGAGGTGCAGTGTGAAGAGCTGTGAGAGGGGTCAACGACCCGAGCACGTGGACGATCGTGCACTTAAAAAGCACATCGCGCCTCTGTGAGTGGGCATTCATGGGGATCACAAACATTCAATCAAGCGGCAGCCTTTCCTCCTGTCGGCGAGCAGACCCGAGGCTCCGGGCTGCTGTGACTATCGCAAATCGTGGTTTATTCGCAGGTCGCGCTCGCCGACCAATGTTCATACCTGATCGTGTTCGACCGCACTATCCACTGGTTTAATGGAGCTCCCACAGATTACCTAGAGAGCACGGTATTCCCGGGCCATGATGTCGGTTCCCCACCGGACTTTTTTGTAGGGGAGAGAATTAAGGAATCTTTCTGCTGTAACCGACACTGATATCGCTCTCCTTTACTCAGACCAGATGGTGAGTCTTAACTGTAAATTACCGTCGGAAAGCTGTCAGAACGGCTGTCAGAACACTCACCTAGACCCCCGCGACGCCTATTGCTCACGGAACCCGCCGCCCCCTCACCACCCCTACCATGCGATGCGCCCTCGCTCGCGGCGCGAGCGGCTGTACCCCCCTCGGCCTCGCACCGCCTGCCTACTCCCGCTCGCAGGTACAGCCGCTGCCATGGAGGAGGCCGCGAGACGCGTGCGCTGCTGCATCATGTTCTTCCTGCTCGCCCTCGCGGGCGCCCACGCCGCAGCAAAGGGGCAATTTCCCGAGTGGCGCTTTCAGGGACGTGATGTGGTGGTGAAGATCCCGAGTTTCCACGAGCCTCAATCGGCCGCGTGCGAAGCCGCTGCCGCTGCTGCCGCCGCCAAGAACTCCTCTCCCGCACCGGTCCTCATCATCGACGATGGTGGTTTTGCACGTCCGATTCTGTCGGCAATCATTTGCCACTATACTTCACCCTTCGAGCCTTGGCCTTGCTGCATGGCATCGGATTCCAAATGCGGCCGACGTGTGGCCCTATCATCCGGGACACGCCCAACCACATCATCGGTTGGATGGTTGCCTCAAAGTGCTTCATTCTCCGAACTGCCGCCCGAGGTCCCTGCCATGTGTAACACTCAAGTGTGTCAAGTCTCAAGACGTGGGAGGCGATTCCGATGGCAGCACTGCACCGCGGCGTCCGCAGAAGAAAACGACCGGATCACGGCGTCTGACCTCGGCGCGCACACCCGGCATGATGTCGCTGGTGCTTGGGGTGCTCGCCGCGCCACATACACACCGCTTTGACAGCGCTCAGCAGCCGCACCCAGAGCAGCAAACCTGGTCAAGGATTCCGGGCCAGCTCCCAGTTGCTCCGACCGACAGCGAGATTTACACGTCGAGCGCCTTTGAGCGAGCGTGGACGGGTGGCGCGGTCGCCAAAGAGGTCGCCGGCCGTAGAGTTTCAATTGGGGTCCGATCTTGGACTTAGGACTTAAGCTTGCTTACTGCGACTAGGCCGGCGGCCCTGGGCTGTGCAAGCTGGCGTGGTCGCAGCGAGCTAACGCAGCGGAGTGGGCGGCGTGGGTCGCGAACGCAACACACCCACGCGGACAAAGCGTGGAGCGACCTCCGCCCAACATCGCTCGTCACCTCTCCAGGTTCAGGCGCCGACGCTCCGGGCTAATCGAACCGTTGACCGGTATGGCCAGACACCCGCTTGCGTTTCAAAGTGTGTGCCAGAGCTCGTTGCCACTCTCAAGGGCCGAGACGGCGGAGCTTCAGTCGTTGGGTGGAGGGCTCGTGCATCCGGCTCCACCCAACAAGGCATTGTTCAACATCGACTACATCCTGGTCGAGAACCAGTGCGACAAGGCTGACAAGGCCGGCAAGCCAAAGCGGGGCCGAAACAAGTTCTTCGATCTCGGGTGCACGACATACGGCGACTGGGACGGCGATCCGAGCCGACCTCTGGAGGCATCGGGGAGCGGCCCGTCCATCCCGCTCTTCTTCTCCTGGTATCGCGAGAACTGCGTGGAGTTCGACGACATATACGCATGGGAGGGGGCTTATCACCGTCCGGCGGCCTGGTGGCGTCACGTCCCGCCGTTCCTCCGGCCAAGGCGCGCCCTCGCTGCCCTCTTCCCGGCAACACTTCCTGCCTCCGAATCGAAACCTCACAACATCCTCTCACACCCTCACCTGCGCGTGTGCCCAGGATCCGATTCTACAACCACTACATCGAAGAGGCCGACTTGAACACGAGCCAGTTTGGGCCGGCCGGTGCAGCGCCGGACACTAGCTTCCTAAAGGTCTTGCCGCACGCAGCGACCAAGGAAGATTTTGTGTCGGTCAAGCTCGACATCGACGGAGGCCCTGAGCTGGAGATCGCCTACGGCATCGCCAGTCGCCCAGAGCTGGCCGAGCTTGTGGACGAGCTCTTCTTTGAATATCACTTTCAATTCGACGGGAATACTTTTGGCTGGAAAGCGGAGTCAGTCGCGCACGCGGCTGTTGACGAGGCGATCAAGCTCATGCATCACCTCCGGTCGCTTGGAATCAGGAGCCACTTCTGGATCTAGGAAGGGGGGGGGGGGGGGCACGCGGGCTGCGCGCGCGCGCACACACACACACACCGCTCACCCACGCCCGTCCTCTCTGTGAGAATTCGGGTCTCGCCTCGATCTTGCTGAGAGACTCGACGAGTGGGTTAAGGAGGTTAAGGAGGTTTGTTGACCCCGGCACAATCAACAATCATTAATAGAAATAGAAGGAACCTGCAAATGTCGCATGATCATCACGCATTTTTGCACCCACATGGTTGGCCGTTATTTGCCGCCGTTTGGCGTCGCGAGATCCGAGCCGCAGCCGAGCGCTATTCCTATTCGGTAAATTCGGTTGCACACACAAGGCTCAAGGGGGTGTTGGCAAGCAGCGGCTCAAAGACACGCACACACACATTCATTTGGGGCCTGGAGCCCATGGCCCATGGTTACTGCGCTCCGTCCCGTTTGTCGGTTGGGCGCGGGGGGGACACGGACAGGCTGCAACAGGCGGCATCTTCGCATCGGTTTCGAAGGCTCTTTGCCTCTGAGGCAGCGTTCGAGTCTACAGTCACTGCCCAAACAATATGGCCACCACGTCCGGGGGGCAGCCGCCTTGTTCACGCGCGCGCGAGACGTGCAGACAGGGGGTAGCCTCGAGGGGTAGCCAGGTGAGAGCGAATGCATGGCGCGGTTCACGCCTCGTAGAGCAGAGAGAGAGAGAGAGAGAGAGAGAGAGAGAGAGAGAGAGAGAGAGAGAGAGAGAGAGAGAGAGAGAGAGAGAGAGAGAGATGCGCATATAACAAAAGAGAGCGAGTACTTTGGACGAGTAGGCGGTGCGGTCAACGCTGCCGCGGCCGCGCGCGAGCCGACTTTGCGCGAGCCGCCGCGCAGCTTGAGAACGGCGGTGGGCGAGAAGCCGCCGCCGAACACGTCTCGTGGAGCAGCAGGTTGAAGTTGTTGCGCTTGACAAAGATCGCGTCGTGGTAGAAACCGCGATGCGCCTTGACGTAGCCGTGGCCGTTCTTGTGGGAGAAGGGTTGGCCGGGCTGCCCGCGCGCCTTGCTGCCCATGTTTAGGCGGCGGGCTGGCAGCAGCTTGTGGGGGAAGCAAGTTGTGTTTGTTGTTGCTTCTGCGGCAGAGAGAGATTTTTAAGAACCAACATGCCACGAGAATTCTAGCACGGGCCTCTGGCGGCAGAGGGGTTGTATCGGCGAGTTGGCGGTGCCAAGGCGAGAGAGCAGGGCAGCGAGGGACTACTCCTCTTGGTCCCCTGCTTAATCCGAGCTTATCTCACGGCCATCGCAGAGCAGATTGTGATGTGAATGGGCTTGCCTGCGACGGGGGCGCGCGGTCTAGTGCACGGAGCTAAGTGCCTCGCCGTCCTCGCAGGAGTCGCTTAGTTAGGCGGCTCCCGTGGTGCGCCAGTCCCGTGCCTAGTGTTGTGCGAGGGAGTTTTGTTGTACAATTCTTTTCTTTGCGGTGTCCCATTCCCAGGGTGGGAGGATTGGGTGAGGGAGGGACGGGTGCTCCTCTTTGAGGGGGACCTAGAGGCGGTGCGGCGCGGCCCGGCCCGCGGCGCTGGCGGGGGGGGCGGGGGGTCCCACAGCAAGCGCCGACTGGAGGCGCGGCGGGGGCGACGGGGGGGGGGGAGGGGGGAGGGAGAGAGATTTTTATTAACAAGAGAGAGTGGGAGGACGAGGGGGATGGTCTTTTCGGCGAGCACCACGGTGCTCGCGGATTCGACCATCCGCCTGACTACCATTCCGACGACGCCTTCTGTGAGGAGGACGGCATCTGTGAGGGCGACGGCTTCTAAGCCGTCGCCTTTGCAGTGCCAGTCCCGTACCCGGTGTCGTTATAAAATGAACTCGGGACCCGGTGTCGTGCGAGGGAGTTTCGTTGTAAAATCTAAATAAATAAATAAATACAACGGACACGCCAAACGAGGGGTGGGAGAAGGACAGGGTCCCCACCTGCACAAGCAGGATCTTGTAGGACGATCAGGGACACAGGGGAACGGGAGCGGGGAGCGCATCGCGACACGGAGGGGGGCTGGGCAGGGGGTTCACCCTCACGACAGGAATCCCATCTCTCGTATAGTAAAATCTTTTCTCGAGGGAGCCGATTGTAAAATTCTTTTCTCCCTCAAAACACTCGTGAGACGCCTTCTCGGGCCTTGCGCGTCTCTCTCACAACGCGGTCGGCTACCTCAACCTGCGCCTGCCTTGCGTCCATGGCGGAGACGAGCAGCAGCCCGACGGCCTCCACCAAGGGCCAAATCTTCCTCCATTCCGCCAGGGCTCGGGCTCGTTTTCTCGGACGGAGCACTGCCGACGTCAAGGCGAGAGCGCAAGCGCACGAGAGGCGTGGTTAGGGGTCCGATCTTGGAATAAGGTTGCGTACTGCTAGGCGATCAAGCGCACCCGTCAGGGCATCGCAAAGGGGCTCGAGGCGCCCTCGCCGCGTACCCGTCGCCTCAGCCACACCACCTCCGCCCCACCGCCGCCCTTCGCCGTCGTGAGAGTTCACGAAGAGTCGATCACTCCTCCCAGGTGCAAGGCATCATCTCTGCTCTCATGCTCTCCGTCGCCGGAAGTGGGTTCTTCGCGGAGCCGGACCTGAACGGGGGTTTCTGCAAGACGGTGGCGACTATCAGTTTCTGCTTCTCCCTCTTCTCCTTCATCTCGGCGGCAATCATGTCGGGCGCCTTTCTGATTCCAATCCTCGATGATGAGCTGCACCCGCGGGATACGGTGCATGCCTTCGGCCGCCTCTTCATCCTGCCGCAGGTCTACTTCTGCAGCGGTTACGTTAGCTTGGTCGTCGGGGCGACGGCTTACTTCCTTGCGATGAGCATCGGCACGATGCACACCGGAGGCTCTCAGACTTTGTCGAGCGCCGCGCGGATGCTGCGCCCGTAAGCAATACCACATATAGACCACGTCTGTAGGCTGCTTGGCCGTGTGCGTCGCCCTCTTCATGTTACCGACCTTCTTCGTCCTCTTCAACATCCCCAGCATCTCCAGGCCGCATCACCCGATCGCACGCGAGGGCGAGTTCAAGACCCTCGGCGAGCTGGAACGTGCCTCGTCACAATCGCCACGATCCTCGCTCGACCAAGCAAGCTACAGCTCTAGCAAGTCCCTGCTGAACGGCTGGAGGTCGGCCACCGTTACGACCCTCTGACTCGCGTATCTCCGTCCATTTGTACGCGCTCCGCATCACGACACACCATGGTGGAGATGTGGAGGGGGGATGCGGCCGCTGATGGTGATGCGGCCCGCTGCTGGATGTTTTTCACTAGACGACCCCAGTTTTTGTTTCCGCATGTGAGGGGTTCGTGTGTGCATGCTGCGTTTTGTTCGGTGTTTGATTGTGTTTCATTTTGCGCTGGTGTCCTGGTGTCCCGTGTCCGGCGGGGGGGGGGGGGGCACGTGCGGAGCTGCGCCTGCGGGCGTTGTTTTGTGTGCAAATTTCGATAGCGTGGGTAACAGCGACTCTGACCCAACACTAATCTCCGTGTTCGCGCATGTCAGAGCCTCGTGCAGCCCTCAGACATCGTCCGCGTCTCGCGCTTGGGTCCGTCTGCCCCCCGCCGCTCCCGGACGTCCGCGCCTGCGTCTCCCTCACGCCTCAGACATGCGTGCTGTGCCTTCCTCCCTAGCGCCCGCCCCCAGCCAAGCCCTGCCTCACAGCTGCTCGGACAGCTGCAGCTCGGCTGGGGTTGGCTGGTTGCGCAGCTCCTCATTCTCGTAGCCCAAAGCGTCGAGCTTTTTTTGGCGGGCAAGCTGTGAAGGTAGTCTCCCATCCCCAGGGCCTCCAGGGCTCGCACCTCAACCTCTCACAGACCAGCGCACAGCGCCATAGGACGTATTCTCTTCTATATCAAGGCTGTGGAGCGCCGACGTATTTTCTTGAGCTTAGCCTTCGATGTTATGAAACAAACGCAAGGCGGACATGGCATATCGCTCTCGGGCCCACAGACATCCCGCACACCCGCCGCCCCCGCGCGCGCCCCACCCCGGCCGGGAGAAAGGGGAGTGACAGTTTGGGACGGCGACAGCCCGAGTATGTTGAGTCCTGGCTCAACAACGCAGGTTTCAAGAGGGGGTGGTCCGGCTCACAAGTCCGGCTCACGCGCCTCGAGCTGACCATCTACCGCACTGAGCACTTCCGCCCCCTCGCTCCCAACCCACCCACCTCGCCTCGGGCCGCGCCGCGCAATCTCGGGCGATCTCGCGCGATCTCGGGCGATCTCGGAGCTCCACGCCACGCCTCTCCACCCCACCCCACCTCACCCACCGCCGCGCCGCGCTATCTCGGGCGATCTCGGAGCGTCGCTCGCGCGGCGTCACACCTGCTCAAAAAGGAAGGAGGTTGGAGGCAGGAGGTCACGCCCCATCCAGAGCGCCGTCGTCGCCGGGTTTTTGGCCCCCGGGTCGTCGCCCGACGGTTGCTGCGCGGGGCAGCAGACCAATTTTCTTCTCAATAACAAGGCTGTGAAACGACCGGAACGTAACAAACGCGCGTTGGATTGCCTGCGCGCGCGAGGGCGCTACGAGCCACAGAGGCGAGCGCGGCGCGCAATGGAGCGACGAGACAGCGGCGACTTTTCGGACGAGGACGGGTCGGGAACGTTCAACGAGCGGCGGGCTGTGGACGACGACGACTTTGACGACTTTGACGGCGACCATGTGGGTCACGGCGGCGATGGCGTCATTCAGAACCAGCCGTTTGATGAGGCGCGCCGGCATAGGAGCGCCATTCCTTCAAGCGCATGAGCTCATGTCTCTCTTTTGTGCTTCAAGGCGGTCGATCTCTCCGACAACGGGTCGGAGCACCCATCGCCTGTGGCTGGCGCGGGAGCAGCGCGGCCTCGAGCGAGTGGCAGCGGCAGCTGTGCGCCCACCTCTGCAATGATGCAGTCCTCGGGAACCATCTCCAACCGCCCGCACGACGAGGAGTACGACGTGGAGTCGGAAGCGAGCGTCGACGACCCCGAATCGGCACGCCGACGATGCCGCATTGAGCACGCGATGGAGCCACACGTCGCCTCACGCAAGCACGGGAGAGTGGCTCTGCGGCCCGCCGTCAGGAGTGGTGTCCCCGCGTCGAGTAGGTGCGCGACGACAGGCCTCCGTCATGGGCGGCGCAGCAGCAGCGAGCGGAGGCACCGCGGTATGAGCGGCGACCCGAGGCACCCACCCTCGCGACGGTGGAGCAGCCAGAGATTGGCGAGATGGCCTCCTCGCCGGGGGGCGGGTTGAGCTCGGCCGTGCACCGAGACTTTGCCGCGGGCACGTCGGCTGCGGAGCACGCGGGTATGTTTGAGGAGGGCATGTACGACCCGGCAGAGTACGCCGACCTCGACGTCTCCCAGGAGATAGCGGAAATGTTCGGGTACATTACGAGGTACAAGCCGCACCAGATCGAGCTCGAGACAAAGATGCGCCCCTTCATCACCGACTACATCCCCGCAGTGGGCGAGATCGACCCCTTCGTCAAGGTCCCTCGGCCTGACAACAAGCCCGACACCCTCGGGCTCACGGTGCTCGACGAGCCGGCGCCGACGCAGAGCGACCCGACGGTGCTCACGCTGCAGCTGCGAGCGACGACAAAGTCGTCCGGCGTGCAACCGATGCTGGTGCGCTCGATCGAGCACGCCGACAAGAACGCGCGGCAGATCAACTCGTGGGTCGCGAGCATCAACGATTTGCATCGCCACAAGCCCGCGCCCTCGGTCCGCTACTCAAAGCCGATGCCGGACATCGAGTCGCTCATGCAGATCTGGCCGGCCAAGTTCGAGGAGCTTCTCGAGACGGCGCGGCTGCCGGACGCGGAGCTGTCGCTCGAGCTCGCCGACTTGGTTCGAGCTATGTGCGCTATCCTCGACATCCCGGTGTACTCCTCGCTGACGGAGTCGCTGCACGTGCTCTTCACGCTCTACTCGGAATTCAAGGCGAACGTGCACTTCCAGAATCAGCTCGAGGGCTTGCCCGACGACGGGGCGGACGGCGGCGTTTGGGGTCCAATGTGATTCGCTACTCAGCACGTTTGCGCATGTGTTGTCCTCCTTGGTAGTTATTTTAGGAGCTGGTTCAGAAAGGGCACGCGCGTTCTGACTTCTGTGTGTCCAAATTCGTCGTTTTGAGGTGCGTGCCCCACGTCTGGCCCACGACCCCGTCGTCACGAGCGGACCATGTCGACGTCCTGCCGCGCGCGTCCGTGGCTGCTTTAGTACGTATACATATGATTATGAATCATGAAAGAAGCATATCGAGCAATACACACATGCATGCGCCGAAAAATACAGACAGCTACGTCCTGACATGTGACAAGAGTCACACTGGCAGACACACGAAGCCGGGACAGGTAACTAAAGCCCCTCATCCAATGATAAAAACTGAACCGCGCACACTCAGGGTCTCAGGTCGAGCCAAACTCCTTGAGCCACTCCTCGAACCGGCCGAGGTCGCTCTCGCTCACCGTCTTGTTGATGCGCAGCAGCGACTGCTCGATGTCGTCCTGGCAGAGCGGCGTGTCTGTGTCCTCGCGCTTGAGCCTGCGGATCTCGTCGTGCCGCAGCCCCTTGATGGCGCGCCGCATCGGCATCATCGCCGCCTCGCGGCAGAGGTTCGTCACCTGTCGAGCGAGCAGGGGGTGGGGCACGGGCGAGGCACTCGCGCCAACGCGCGCTCGCGGCAGAGGCCGTCGGCGGGGCGAGATGGAGCCGAGATGGAGCCGAGATGTAGCCGAGATGCAGCCGAGATGCAGCCGGCTCACGTCGGCGGGCGAGAAGCCGGCGAGTCGCTCGGCCAGCGCGTCGAGGCAAACTGAGGCGTCGAGCTGCACGTCCTTGAGGTTGATGCCT
Organism: Emiliania huxleyi CCMP1516; assembly: GCF_000372725.1. Classification (NCBI taxonomy): domain Eukaryota; phylum Haptophyta; order Isochrysidales; family Noelaerhabdaceae; genus Emiliania; species Emiliania huxleyi. Next base: position 448,511 of record NW_005197273.1, read on the forward strand.
ACCCAGTCAAGACGCGGAGCGGCGGTGCCGCGTCGAGCCAGCACCTGCCTGACTGCGTTGCCCTCACAGCGACGCGCCGAGGAGCGTGCGGATGTCGGCTGGCTCGGGGAGCGGGATGTAGATGCGCTTCTCGAGCCGCCGCCGCAACGCCTCGTCGAGGTCCCGCGCCGAGATAGAGCCGAGATACAGCCGAGAGACAGCCGAGGTACAGCCGAGGTACAGCCGAGATGCAGCCGAGGTACAGCCAAGGTACAGCCGAGGTACAGCCGAGATACGCGCCTCGTCGAGGTCCCACGGGAAGTTGGAGGCGGCGAGCACCTGAGAGGTTCCACGCAAGTTCCGAGAAGCTTCCCAGCAAGTTCCGAGAAGGGTGCCGCAGCGAGCACCATCACATTCTTGCACTCGCCGTCCTCGGCGCCGCCGCCGCCCACGCCGTCCATCTGGACGCGCAGAGGGCCAGCATCAGACTCCGGTGATCTGAATCATCCGCGTGATCTGCCGAGATGTGCCGAGGTGTGCCGAGGTGTGCCGAGATGTGCCGAGGTGTGCCGAGGTGTGCCGAGATGTGCCGAGGTCTGCCGAGCCCAGCGCCTGCACGAGCAGCTCCGACTTGACGCGGCGCGACGCCTCGTGCTCGCCTGGCGGACATGTCTCGGACACGTCGTGGACGTGCCCCGGACGCGCCCTGGCGGCGCGCCGCCGTGCTCGCCCGTTGAGCCCCGCTGCGAGGCGAGCGAGTCGACCTCGTCGATGAAGATGGTGGACGGTGCGTAGAAGCGCGCCTGGGCGGAGGGGCAGGCCGCCGTGAGGCGAGGGGAAGACAGGCGAGGAAGCGAGTAGAAAGGCTCCGGTCCCTCCTCCACCTCTTCGTTACCTCGGCTCGATCTCGGCTCCATCTCGGCTCCATCTCGCCATCTCGAAGAGGAGCCGCACCATCCGCTCCGCGTCGCCGCGGTACTTGGAGCCGAGTGTGGAGGAGGTGACCGAGAAGAAGGTGGTGCCGCACTCGGTCGCCAGCGCCTGGAGGAGCTCGCCAGCTCATTGGCCGACGGGGGGAGAGGGCAGCGGTGCCGCGCTCGGCTTCGCCAGCGCCTTAGCGAGCAGCGTCTTGCCGGTCCCTCACTTGGCTATCAACTAACTCCTTATTGGTGCAATTGGCCGCGAGCGCCTTTGCGAGCAGCGTCTTGCCGGTGCCGGGAGGGCCAAACATGAGCACGCCTGTTCACACCCACAGCCGTGAGGAGACGCCGTTCACGGCCTAGGCGTCGGGGAGGGCGGGCGATGGAGAAGGCCCTTCCACGGCCTCCGTATGCCCTGGAAGTAGTCCGGCATCAGCTGAGGCAGCACCACCGCCTCCTCGAGCACGCGCTTCGCCTAGCCAACTCGTCGGCCGGTCCACCGAGAGCGGCCTCACCACTCAAGCCTAGTGACTTGCACGCTCTTCGCCTCCTCGAGGCCGGCGATGTCGCCTAACCAACTCACCAGCAGTCACGCACACGGCTCGTCAGCGCCTCGCCTCCTCGAGGCCGCGATGTCGCCCCAGTGCACGGACGGCCTCCGCTCGAGGATGTCGCGCTCGATCATGCTCGCCAGCTCCGCGTCCGCCGCACAAACCTCATCCACAAACCGCCGCGCCCCTCTCCCCCCGCCTCTGTCCGCCTTTGGACGCGGAGGCACGGGAGGCTTGCGCTCGCCGCGCCGCCGGCCTCCCGCTGGCGGAGCATCGGCGGCGGCCGCCGCGCGGTAGCCCGCCGCCGCCGCCCGAGCGCCACGCGCTGCGCCGGGCCCGTGCTGTGGCGCCGCCGCCGCCGCCGCCGCCGCCGCCGCCGCCTGCTGCGGATCGCGCCTCGCCCAGTCGGGCGGCGCGGCGCGGCGCGGCGGAGGAGGGTACCGCTCCGGAGGAGGCTTTGGCGGCGACCACACGTCCGGGTCACGCTGCTGCGCCGCGCCGCTCGGGCCGCCGACGACCGCGACGGGGTCCGGCCGGAGCAACAGCTGCGACGGCGGCGGCGCCGCGGCCGTCGGAGGCGGGACCGCCTTGCTGCCGGCGCGGAGCTTTGAGAGCTCGGCCACGATCTCCTTGACAATCTGGAACTCGCCCGAGAGGTCCTCCTTCGCCCGCAGCCACTTTGCACGCAGCGCCGGGTCGTCGAGCGTCCGCAGGTAGCGCTGCACCTGCGAGATGGCGCCGTCAAAGTGTACGAGCGACGCCTCGTAGTTGCCCAGAAGCGCGCTCTCGCGCGAGACTTGCAGCTGGTGCTCCAAGCCGACGAGGTGCTGCGGCGCCGCCATCTCTCAACCGAATCCTCGGGTGGCGGCGGGAGCACCAGCGGCGAACAGGCGAGCGCCGAGCGACCCCAGAGCGCGGCCAAGCCGTTGGAGAAAAGAATTCTAAGCCGTTTGCCCCAATTTTAAGCCTCTCTCACAGCCCACTGGCACGACAAGCGCGGACTCACACACACCGGCTCACCATGGAAAAAAATTTTGGTTACGAGCTCGCGGCGCGGCGTGTCGGCGCGACGTGCGCTCGTGTCGCCGCGTTCGCTCCGCGAAGGACGATTCGAACCGGAGCCAGTCGGCGCGGCGGCGGCGCGCGGCGGCAAAAGGCGCGGCGCTTGCTTCCTTGAGATGCTGCTGGTGTTGGCACCTCCTGATATAATGCTAAGCGGGGCGGAGGCACGCGGGTGGCGGAGGCGGCGGCGGACGACGTCTACTACCTGGCCGTCCCCTGTGGTAGCTTAGCGATCAGGGAGGATCTACCTGTTCGGCCTCGAGGAAGCTGCTGAGGGAGAGAGGGGGGGAGAGAGGAGAGGAGGAGAGGGGAGGAGATGAGAAGAGGAGAGGAGAGGAGAGGAGAGAGGAGGAGAGAGGAGAGAGGAGGGGGGGGGAGAGGAGAGAAGAGGGGGGAGGCGCAGGGAGGGAGGGAGGGAGAGAGAGGGCGGAGCGAGCAGAGAGAGTCTCAGGGGAGAGAGAGGGAGAGAGTTGAGAGAGTGGAGAGGGAGGAGAGAGAGAGGGCTAACCTCGGAATGTAAGCGCACTATGGCTGTGCTGTCTCCTACACAGCCATCTTACCTAAGGATGGCTGAGCTCCATATGACCATGTGATTTCTTGGCCTTCCTTGACTCCCCTCTCTGCAAACAGGACCATCACCTGCGCAGCTGCCTTGCCTAATTGTATCTCCTCGTAGCGTACGAAGTGCGTCGCCCTCGTGCCTCGTTTCGGCTCATTCGATGCTGCAGGCCAGTCGAATTTTACTCATACAACAAAAAAGACAAAAAGAAATGCATACTTAAGCCCGATGTAGCTAATTTTAATTAAGCCGCGCCGCGACGCTGTCAAAGTCGTCCCCGCTCTCGTCGTCACTTCCATCCAGCTGCGTCCCCCCTGCTGCCGTGTGTCGTGATAGTTCGTCTGGTACTGTCTCTGGTGGCTGCGCCGTTCCTGTCCGGAAGATCTCCCCAGTGTAGATGCTACACACCTCAAATTTCTCTAGCCTCCTCGTCGCCAGTAGGCCGAGTTCCCCTTCCGCTATGCTAGAGGGGCCTACCTTCGCCCCTTCCACCGTGCCGCCCGTCGTTAGCATGGCCGTCGTTACTTTCGCCGCTGCCTCTGCTGCTTGTCGGCGGAGCGCCTCGCGCCTTCCCTCGTCTCCATGCTCCTGGTCTTGTTCTTTTTGCTTAAGCAGGAGCCATGGAGGCTCGAATTCCTCAAGGCGGAGGAAGGCGTGGGAGAGGCGGACGCGAACAACCGCCGCCGGCGGGCGGCGAAGGGGCACGCCAAGGAGGAGCGCGAGGAGCGCGCGGAGCTGGCTCCCTTTGGGGAGGATTACGGCTCGGGAGGGCTAAATCGTGCAGAGATCGACTTGTTCGATGACGACGGCCTCTGAGGGGGCCGTCTGCTGTGTCCTTTGTAGTGCCAGTCCCGTACCCGGTGTCGTGTGAGAGAGTTGCGTTGTAAAATTCTTTTTGTTACCTGTGTTAGTGCCAGTGCGAGCCAGTCCCGTGCCCAGTCCTGTGCCCACTGTTGTGCGAGGGAGTTTTGTTGTAAAATTCTTTTTGTTTTCCTGCGCTTCCTGTGGCTGGTCCGGCGACGTATCTTGCCGTCTGCCTTCGCTTCCTGGCGGGCCGCGTTTCCTTCCCCTCGTCCCGTCTGTTTTCTCCTGCGTGGTCGCCCTCGCGTGCGCCGCTCGCCGTCTGTTCTCCTCTCTGCTCGCCGTCCTCGTCCCCTCGCTGTCGTCGCTTCCCTCCGGCGCTCGCCGCATCGTCGTTCCTATCACCGCGTTTCCTGCGCTGGCCTTCGCCTTCGAGGTGAGATGTGTGACGTGAGTCGTGAGGTATACCGCGGCCCGCGCGGCCGATCCCCGAGCTTTCAACGCGCGTGGGTGTATGTCCTGTTGGTGTGGGTTTCTTAATTTTCACCTGCCTGCCCCGATACTGCCCTGCCTGCCCCCGACACCGCGGCTGCCGTACGCACCTCGCAGCGCGGCGCCGCCCAGACACGGCCGGCCGCGCCCCGCCCCCACCCTGCGCGACCGGGAGCGCGGCAGAGCGCACGAAAGTGTGGTCGTGTGAGACTGAGAGCCTGCGCGCGCGCGGCGGCCGCGGATGGGGCGGCGGCCAACATCCGTCCGCGGCCAACATCGTCCACTGCGAGCCGCGACCAGCCTCCCACGGTCGCGCCTCTCGCGCCGCCGCGCGCTGTGGGCACCAGCTGCTACGCGCGCGCCGCGCCTGTGGCGCCCTGGGATGCTGCTCGCGTTGCTGGAATAGTTGGAGTTGTTGTCGTGGTTAATGTCCAGCCTCCCGTATACTCTGCGCGTCGCGTCCGCCCGGCTACGGTGGCACTCCGCGCGCTGCCGCCTACCGTTGGCGCCAGCTGAGTTGTGCCAGCCGCGCCTGTGGCACCCCTGTCTGCTGTTGGCGATGATGTGGTTGTTGCAGAAGTTGTCGGCGTTGACGTGCAGCTCGTAGGTAGTGCTTCGCGCCGCATCGACTCTCATACACGGTCGCGCGCCGCGATCCCTCGGTCGCTGTCGCTGCGCTCACGGCCGGCGGTGCTGGCCGCCAGCAGCACCACCGCCGCCGCGAGCATGTTCGCGGCAGTAACCGCCATTTTACGCGCGTTTCACCCTCATGTGACACTCCACCGCGCCAGATGTACAGTGAGGTGGGCGGTGACATGCCCCCAGCAATAGGTGCACTATGGAATCAAAAACTCGAGCCTTCTGAGAGACAGAAGCTTGAACTTGACGAGGAGGAGAACCGGCTCGAGTTCGGCATCAACCTCGCGTCCAACGTGTTGAGCACGTCGATCGACGTCGCCACCTCGCTGACGGTCAACGGCAAGTCGCACCTGTTCAACGAGGTGACGCAGCAGCGGGTCCCGTTGCCTGTTTATGACCAGATGGACCTCGTCTACCTCCCCGTCTACCTCGGCCTCGACCTCGGAAGCTACACGCACGTCCTGGTCGACGAGTTGCAGGACGCGTTCCACATCATCTGGCTGTTTATCCAGCAGATGCTGCTCAAGGGTGCGAACCTGCTCATGGTGGGCGACTTCGCGCAAAGCATCTTCTTCTGGGCCGGCGGCAGCCAGGTGTGTTGACCGTCTGACCCGCCGCACCCAACCCGCACTCTGGCCAGTGATCTCTGTCCCTGCTCTCGCGCAGGCCACGCACGACGAGATGGTCGAGTACTGCACCCGCCAGTACAAGCACCTCCTTGCAACGCGGAACAAAAGTCGTTGCCGGGCGCGAGTACTTTGAGCGGACCATCAGCGACCCCAGGGAACACGGTCGCCTGCACATCATGGTGGCGAACACCGTCACCGCTGTCACCGACGTCTCGGACGCGGAGCCGGCACCGGGAAGCCACTGGTTTCTCACAGCCTGGTTCGTCGACCCGGAGGACGAGGAATGAGCGCGCCCGTGTCTGCTGGCAGACCTGCTGCTGTCGTGCGTGATAGTGTCGTGCGTGATAGCGCCAGGGCAAGCCTCGTGCCGCGATTAGACGGTGTGCGCGAGTGCGGTCTGTGTGGTGAGCGGCGTCGGCATCCGCACCGTGAGTGCGCCCACTCAACCGTGCGATCGTATGTTTACTATGTCTACTGCCTCCATATCTCCGAAAACGGACGTGTTCGATGTGGAGAGCTCAAGCCAGTGCCCCTTGGTACGGCACACGGTCGCGTCACGCCACGGATTCCTTCACGCCGGATCTCGGGCATGGATGCAGGGAGCCGCCAGCACGCGCCCGTCTATCCGAAGACTCTCCTCACCGCACGCCACTCTCTGTCTCGTCCAAAATTCGCGGAGCGTTGTACGGCACAAGTGGGAAGGAACGCGCGGCGAGCGATGCCGGCGGGTGGGGTCGATGGACGGTGACGTGTCAATAACGCTTTTACTGAGTACAACTCACACAACAAGCGCCGCGAGAGCGTGACCACACAGATCGACTGGCGGACAAGCCCAAGAGGCGACAATCGACACGCAAACAGCACTCATCGCTGCCCGCACCGGTGCCGTCGCAAGCGCCGCGGCGATCGGCGCCTCTCCGGCGCGGCAGCCGGCGCACAAGCTGACAGCGTGGCGGCTGGCGCACGGACCGCGAGGGCGGGCACCGAAGAAGGCGGCTCCATATGGCGGCCACTTTTTGGTTCACACACAAGTCGACTGTGAACGAGAGCCATATCTGCTCAGGAGGTACAGTTCTGACCACTTTTGACGGTTCTTCACACCTTAGATATGACCCTTAGATATCCCTTAGGTATTTCCTTGGGGTATTTCCTTAGGTATATTCCTCTTGGGTATTTTCTTAGGTATATTCCTCTGGGGATTTCTTTATTTATGTATATGGAGTATTCACTTTGGTATATTCCTGTTGGGTATTTCTCTTTGTATATTTCTCTCGGGAATTCACATCGGTGTATTCCTCTTTGGTAGATCGGTGTATTCCTCTTTGGTATAATCCACTATGGTGTACTCTTCCTCTTGGGTATATTCCTCTGATTCACTTCGGTATATTCCTCTCGGGTATACTCCTCTGGGAATTCACTTCGGTAAATTCCTCTTGGGTATAGTCCTCTGGTTCTTGGATTCACTTTGTTATTTTCCTCTCGGGTATAGTCCTCTGGGAATTCACTTCGGTACATTCCTCTTGGCACACTTGGGTATACTCCCATGATTCACTTTGGTATATTCCTCTCGGGTATAATCCTCTGCGAATTCACTTCTCTGAAGTTCCCCCTTGAGGGGTCGCCGGAGGCGACGCTTCCTCCGGTTCCTAGGGTTCCCCCTTGAGGGGTCGCCGGAGGCGACGCTTCCTCCCTTGCGGCCAGGTGTGAAGGGGTGCAAGCGAGAAGAGAGAAGGGACACACAAAACTCAACCAACCACTCGGGGTAAGGTAAGGTAAGGTAAACTTCTCCACACACACGAGGTGGTGGGGCAAGGGGGGGCAACCCTCGCGTCTCCACGTCTGACGAACTCGAACTCGGGGGCACGGGACCATCTCAAATTTCCAAACCTAGAAAACGACCAGGAATTGCGCGGGGTTCGACCCCCTCCTCGCTCACTTCCCGACGGCGTCTCCTGCAGCCTCCTTACCACCCACCGCCCACTGCCGCGCCGCCTCGTGCGCGCACATGCCGAGCGCCACCGCCACGTTGAGCGAATTCTTGAGGCCTAATCAACCCGAGATCGTCCGAGGTGAGAGGAGATTGGCGCGAGGTTGCCCGTGGAGCGAGCCCTTGGGGCCTCGGCACGGCAGCCGCACAACCGCGTCGCAGCGCGCGAGCAGCTCTGGCGCGAGGCCGTGCCTAATCCCGGGTCATCTCGGGTAATCTCGGCCCATCTCCCGGCCAATCTATGGGAGTCAGGAGCCGCGTCGGGCGAGGGGCCGCCAACCTGCGGGAGAGCTTGAAGAGACGGCTCAGGGGACACTTCGGGGAAGAGGCGGCCAGGTCCGACGCCAGCCCCGCGCCGCTCGTTGCCCAGCAGCAGCGCGCACCCGGCCGGCGGCGGCGGGAAGGCGAACTCGTGCGCGTACGGCGCGCCGGCGACTGTCTCCACCGCGACGACCGGCACGCCCGCCGCGCGAAGCTCGTCGATTGCAGTCTCGGCGCGGCGGCGCCTGTCCAGGTTCACGGCTGTGCGGGAGGCAGCCGATCGATAGTCGAGGCATGGCCGAGATGGCGGCGCCTGACCACGATCCACGGCTTGTGCGTGGGGCGATCTCTTCACGGCCGGCGCGCCAATCTTGGTGACGCGGCGCCACTCCCACGCGACAGCCGCGTGCGTGCCCATCGAGGTGCGAGCCACCTGCGGCAGGAATACTTGACTGATCGCCAGTGACTACTCCGCGTGCGTGCCCATCGAGGTGCGGGCTGCCTGCGGCAGGACTACTTGACTGATCGCCAGTGACTACTCCGCGTGCGTGCCCATCGAGGTGCGGGCTGCCTGCGGCAGGACTACTTGACTGATCGCCAGTGACTACTCCGCGTGCGTGCCCATCGAGGTGCGGGCTGCCTGCGCGTCGTCGGGCGTCGCCGTGTATCCGCACAGCACCAGCCGCGAGACGCCAAGGCACTCGGCGGTCCGGAAGATCGAGCCTGGGACAAAGCAGAGCCCTTCCTTGAATGTCGCGTGGATGCATGTCGACTGAGCAAGGGCTTTACGGGAGCGGACGGCGAGTTCTCAACCCAAGGCGGTTTCTGAGCGTCTGCACTCGCAGCTATTGGCCGCTTCACCGACGTTGAAGGCCGAGCGGAGGTGGTCGCAGACCTACGCCAGGACGGTTCCGAGAAGGTTCGAGGAAGGGCCGTGCAAGGAGGCCGAGCGACGGCGGTCGCAGACGACGACGAGCGGCAGCGGCGGCGGGCGGGCGGCGGAGGCCCTCCCGTCGCCCGTGCTAACGGAGATGGCGCCTGTGGGACGAAACTCCGAACGTCTCGAAAATGTGCCGGGCACGTCCCTGGCGCCGCCCTGTGCTGGCGGAGAATCTGCGCCGTGAAGCTCGTCGTCGCGGAGGCCACGCGAGTGACGGCGCTCGATTGGCAGCACGAGGTTGAGAAAGTGCCTGCCCGCAGGCGCACCGTCAGCCGGCAGCGCTCTGGCGGCTCGGCCGCTGGGAGGCGGGCGGCGGGCACACCGCTCGTCAAAGTCGGTCGAGTGCAGCATTCGCGGCGCGAGTGGCGCCAGCTCTCGGCAGTCTGCGTGCGCGTGCTCCGCCAGCGACGCGAGACAACGCCGGAGCGATGCGAGGCGGCGTCGCCGGAGCTCAGCGTCGCTCCACTCTCGCTCGATCGCCTGGCAGTAGGTGAGCAGCCAGTGTATGCAGGAGTCGCGGTTCTTGCGCACGATAAGGAAAGCGGCGAAGTCCGCGTCCGCTGCTGGCTCGGCGGCCATTTACACCAAGTGTACGTAAAGAAAACTAGAGTCAGGCCCTTGACGGGCCCCGCCCCCAATGGGGCGGGGTTGAATGGGCTAGCGCTGGCGTGGCGTTGACATGAGCACAAAGTTGCTAATGTGCGTAGACGAACAAACACAGAGTAGGGTTGAAATCGTCCACGTAAGGCTTAGGGAGTGCTTGGGGTGGCCTCAGGCATCCCCAAGGGAGTCGCAGCGGTGCCCCATAAGCAGCTTAGCGATTGTCGAACCTCGAAGCGCGTTCGTTTGAAGAAAGGCACACCGTACTATCGGGCCACCGGAGAGTCACCGGTAAACTTCGACACTTTGAGGGGTGAGAGCATGCATTATTGTGGCATATCATGTCACATAAGGTCGAGCTTGACCGCAGAAGCATCAAGAAGCGGATACTCCAGCTCGACTGTGCCGGCAAACTGCCTCCTCACCCGCCGGCCGGCTGCCAGCAGCCGTCGCGGCCCGTGGCGTGCTCCAGAGAGGGAGAGAGGTCGAGTCCGCATGGCTCAGGCCGGCCAGAAGGTGTGTGGCGACGGCACCGTGGCAGGAGTGCGGAGAAGAGCTCGCCGAACGCGAGCAGCGGAAGGCCGAAGTGTGCCAGCGCGAGAGCCTCGCGAACGGGTGCAGAAGGAGCTCGCCGTGACACAATGCCAGGCGGTGGTGGTGCTCTGGCGGCTGTGCACAGTGGGAAAGGTCAGGCTGCAACAGCGTAGCACGATGGTAGTGCCCCGCTGCAGCCTGGCCTGACATGCACAGGGCGAACAGAGACCTTGCTATCGCCTGGCGCTCGTCTGGGCAAACTTTGACCGCCGCCCGGCTCGCCACGAGCACGCAGCGACAAAATGATGACCGTGTCGAAGTTGAGGCTGGTCGAGAGGAAGAGGCTGCCGTGCGAGCCGGCAACTGGCTGGCTCGGCGTGAACGGCCGGCGGCGACTTTTTGCCGAAGAGCGTGCCTGCCGAAGAGCGAGTCTGACTCAAAGTGCACGGAGTGGGTGCCGCCGACCGTCGGGAAGAGTCCGATGGGTGCCAGGAGGATCCAGAGAGCGATGAAGGCGCAAATTGCGCCGCCGAAAGCGGCGGTAGAGGCCAGGACGTGCGCGTGGGCCGGTCGGGCCACGTCCCGGGGCGAGCGATCGAGGGCCGCGGGGCTCGCCCCGCCGGCCGAGCGGTGCGAACGGCCGGTCGCCCGCTTCGGGTTGGACCCGCCGGGCGGTCCGGCGGCGGATGGCACGGCCGGGCGGGCCCCGGGAGGCAGGCGGGGCCGCGACAGGCGGTTGGACAGACCCCTCTGCTACTTTCAATGATAGGGATACAAAGAAAAAAATAGCCCTGCAGGGGGGAGCGTGCCGGACGGGGCGTCGTCGCGCCATTTACATCTGTGTGAAGAAAAAGAATTTGGACCCGACGCGCCACAGTGTGTGTGTCTTTCCCTTGGTTTCCGTGTTTTCTTTCTTTCTTTCTTTGTGTGTCTCTCCCTTCCCTCCCTTGGGTTGTCGGTGGCTTTCTTTCTTTTGTGTGCTCGGCGACGATCACGATCTCGGCCGGCGAGGTCGCCCTCGGCGCAGGGAGAGGAGACTGCGTCCTCCCGCGAGCCAAGCTGCGCGCCCCGGGCGCACCCGCCCGAGGAGGAGACCCCGCCCGTCTCGGAGGCGACCCCGCCCGTTTCGGAGGCGATCGCATCGCCGCCAGAGCCGAGCGGCGCGGCTGCCTCGCCATCGCGCTCGCAGCCAGAGGCCCGCCCACAACGCGAGAGGGCGCCGGGCCAGCCGACCGCAGCGCGGGAGGGTCGCCGCCGAAAGCGCGACGACGAGGACGAGATGCCCGTCGACACCGCGGCCGACACCTCGGGTGGCGGCGCCGTCGCCGCGGAGGACGGCGGAGGCGGCGAGGGCGGCGGGGCGGCGGCGGGCGACCACGGCGTCACCGCAGGCCCTCGGTCTGAGAAGCCCCGCTTCCAGAAGGACGAGCACGTCGTCTACGTGAGTGAACACCCGGACGCGGGCGCCGTCGTGCTGGAGGTCCATGCCGACGATCCGCCCGAGTACTACTACACGATCATGCTTGAGGGCGCCGTCGTCGAGCGCCAAGTGCCTGAAGGCAGGCTGCGGCCCACGGAGAGCGACGGTGGCGAGGCCCGAGGCGCTGCTCCGCGTGACAACGCCGCGGGCATCGGACCGGGGCGTGGCGACGCCTCCTCGAGCCGCGGCGTGGGCGTCGCTACGAGCTCGGGCGGGCTCTGGAACATGGACGCCGTCAAGGACCTCAGGCACACGACGGCCCTGCTCAACGCCGCCGGTGTCCGCTTCGCGACCGCGCCTGCATCAGAGCGCCTGCCAGGCGGGATCGACCCCGACCGCTTCCCGATGCTCGCGCTCGCGACTTCCCAGCGTGCTGACTTCCCGCCTATCGGGTGCGAGGACTGCCACTGGGAGGCGGTCGACCTAGACTCGTCCGGTGACTGTGTGGTCGCGGCGTGCGCTTGGGAGCTGCGCAGGCTGCTGCCCGAGGCCCTGCTGGTCGCGCACGGGCTGCTAACCCTCGGCGCCACTTGGGACGCAAGCTGCGCCTCGCCGCGGCGCGCCACCTGGCCAGGCCCGAGGTGCTGCGCCGAGTCGTCCGCCGACCACACGACACCGTCGACGCACGGACCCTCGACACGGTGGAGCAGCTGCTGCTGTCGGTGCACAGGTCTCGGGCCCTAGCCGCTGACACTGACGCCCGTGATCTCGCGGCTTTCCTCGCTGGCGTTCGAGGCAGCGCATACGGGTGCGACGGGTTCCTGCTTGGCGTGGCCGACCTCTTTGGCACGCCGATTGTCGTCGACTCTATCACTCGGGAGGGCGCGCGCTGCATGCCGCAGTTCATCTGGCCGACAGAGCCGAGCCAGCCGCAATACGTGCTCCATTTGTTCCTGCAGCATGACAGCCACTGCGCTGCCATCGTCAGGATCACCGCCTCAGAGGGCGGGCTAGGCATCCGCCGCCTAAGGCCGACCTCTGGGAGGGGAGGGGCGGCGGGCTCGCAGCCTGGGAGCGCGGGGCCTAGCTCGGCTCCCGCCTCGCGGGGCGGCCGAGCCGATGATATGGACGACGGCGACGGTGGTGGCGGCGACGACGGCGACGGCGACGGCGACAGCAGCGTGGACGACGGCAGCGACGGCGGCGGCGGCGGCGGCGGCGGCAGCGGCGGCGGCGGCGGCGGCGGCGGCGGCGGCGGCGGCGGCGGGGACGGCGGCGGCGGGGACGGCGACGACGGCGGCGACGACGGCGGTGGTGATGGCGGCGGTCACCACCGGCTGCTCCCGCTGCCTTCCGTCTAACTTGGGTTGGCCCACGCGGCTTTGGGCACGCCGACTCAGCCCTCTCGTTCGCTGCCCTGGCGCGGCACTGCAACAAGGAGGCGGGCTCGCACGTGCCGGGCGAGGATCTCTTCGAGTCGCGAGTGCTGGCGTTTTACTAAAGACTTGTGACCATGTGAGTCTATCTTGTACTACCACACTAAAAGCCGTGTAGTGAGCCACTCACTCGGGCGTCTCGGCTGACGATGATCGATCAGCGTTGATCTCTCTAGCCTATCGGTCCCCCGCTCGATCCTCGGATCGCTCGCTCGTCGAAATCGATCGACTGATTACGGACTTTTCTTTTTTCGAAACGCGCGCGCGGCCCGTCGCGCGGCAAAACTGTCAGGTCCGCCGCGACGCGTCGCCGCAATGGCGGGCAGCGACGTGGTGGAAGCCATGCGGCTCGCCCTCAAGCCATTTAATATCCAGCACCTCGCCGACGACTGGAACGCTAACCGTACTTACTTACAGCTGTCGGTACAGAGATGCCAGCACCCCCTAGCAGCAGAGCGCTGCTGCTGGGGGGGGAGGGGGGGGGGTCCCGACCCCCCCAGCAGCAGAGCGCTGCTGCTGGGGGGGGGGGGGAGGGGGGGTCCCCCCTTACTTTAGATGGGCAGGGGGGGTACCCAGCAATGGGCGGCCCCTCTCCAACCCCGGGATGGAGGGGGGGTGCCTGTAACTGTACCCCATTGGGAAAGCACTTTTGACCAGGCAGGGTTAGGCGAGTGGCAGTCGCTGGTGCGGACTTGCTGAGTCGTGTGTGCTCCTTTTTGCTTGCTAAGACTGGAACAATTTTTTCACCGATGGGAGGGGCCCTATAGGGTGTGCCTCTCTCTGTCACCCCGCCTCCACTTCGCCCACAGCCTCACACCGGACCTGCAGCTTCTGAAAGGAGAGCCGCCCAGCGAGCCTCTCACCCCTCTCCCTCCTCTCCCGTTCCAAACCAGCAGTGCTCCACCTGCGCCCTAGCCGCGAGCACGCCGCCAAAACGAGCAGCGCGGCAGTCAGGGCGACGAGGAGAAAGAGCCCCACAGTTGGCGTCGCAGTGGGTGCAACTGCTGGCGAGCACTCGGCGGGCCGCCCTTCCCGCGTGCCATGCAAGGCCCAATGCATCTGGACTTGCCCCCAGCGGCAGGTCTCGAGGTCGCCTCTGCAAAAGGCATCGAGCAGGTCTCGGTTGCGGAGGACGTAGCACCGAAGTTGGTCGGCGGGCAAGCCAGGCGGCCGGGGAGGCGGCGGCGGCGCGCATTCTGTGGTGCGGCGCTCCCGGCCGTGCTTGTCCCAATGGGCCTGGACCTTTGCCCAGTCACAAGCGTCGAGGTCACCATCGCAGAAGGCATCGCGCATGTCTCGATAAAGGAGGACGTAGCACCGCAGGTGGTCCATGGGGAGTCCGGGCGGGGACGGTGGAGAAGGCGGAGAGGGAGCAGGGGTCAGCGGAGGTGGTGGCGAGCTAATCTGACAAGGAAGCTTGCCTCCCTCGTCGTGCAAGGTCAAACTCCCCCCCAAACAGGCCAAAGGTGTCCCCCGCCGAGCAGTAGAAAAGGCCTCCACCATTTTCAAAGATGCGGCAGAGGCCCTCGGCGACAAAGCGCGCAGGAGCGGAGAGGCGGCAATCGTCGTCGACGGGCATCAAGGCCTCGTACATGCCACGGAGCGTCCCTGGGCCGCCCAATCCCGCGGACCTCGCCACGATGTCGCTCAAGGGCGCTCTCCTCCACCGCGGGCCTCGCCACAGAAGCCCGGCTGCAGGATCCACGTTTAGTGGGCTCTCCTCCGCCGCGGGCCGATCGATGCCATATCCGACCGAGCGGGTGATGTAGTGCCGGAACCATCTCCATGGCTGGAGCACGGGGTCGCAAAAAGTCATCAGTACCGCGGCGGACGGGTATGCACGGTGGAGTCGGACGGCAAGCCACGTGCTCCTGCTGCGCTGGCCCGCCGACGAAGCAGTGGCCGGAGCCTTTACCATCCACACCAACTCATCCTGCGGGGTGACGCCCGGGTTTTCTGAGCTCACAAAGTCGAGCGGATCCACATCCTTCGGGTCGAACCATGGCTCAGGCGTGCGAGGCCAGCGGATCATTGGGTGCAGCGAGGTGTACTCTCGAATGGCGTTGGTGCCGCACTTGCCGAAAGCCGGCAGGAAGAGGGCAGGCCCGCACCGCTCGCCGACGCCTGGGACGGAGAAGACATCGCAGCGCTTGGCTGACGCTAGCGCTGAAAGGGCGTGCGCCAAGTAGAGCCGCATCGCGGTTCCGCGGTGCCCGCCGCAAGATTTTTTCTTTTTTCGATTTCGCCATCGTTTCCATTTCGAGTTGCGGAGCTCCCAGCTGCTCGGTGTACGAACTGTCCAACACCGAGCAGCGAGCGAAGAGCGGCTGCGGCTACAGCAGACAGCTCGGGATGTGTGTGTTAGGTACATTGTGTGGCAGCCCAAGCCGGCCAGGCTGAGTGAGTGTCGGTTGTGAGTTTATGTGTCTGTCTCACACGTCATTTGGGGCCTGTTGTTGTTGTGGGCCGTGGCAGACGGTGAACGAGCTAGCGTGCGGGGAGAGCGGCATTGTGCACGGTGCGGAGTGCATTGCCGTTCTTAACGGAGTCGCTTAGGCGGTTCCGTGGCTGAGCCGGTGTGTGTGCCAGTCCGCGCCAGTCCGCGCCCTTGTCGTGCGAGTGGTCATAGAATTCTTTTGGCAACTTTGCCGCCTTTTACGAAGGCCGCGCGATGCCGAGTCTCAAGCAGACCACACTCTCCTTCGACCGCCGGCCATCGAGCGCGACGCCGCCGGCTAAGCGGCCTCGCCCAGACCCGGCGCAAACAACCGGCGCCTCCTCTCGCGCGAGCGCTCCCGCGCAGTGCTCTGCTGCAAAGCCGCCGCCGCTACTACCGCCACCGCCACCGCCCGTCGCGACAGCGGCGCCCGCGGCTGAGCCACAGGCGGCGTCCGGCGCGCTCGCGGCGGGAGAGGCGGCCGAGGTCCGCGAGGTGAGCGGGCGCAGCTTCTCTCTCAAGGTGTGGGGTGACGGCGCTGCGGCGGCCGGATGCTGGTCGCCGGCGGGTGTTCCAGCAGCTACTGGGGTGGGCGCCGGCGACGAGCGAGGCGGGGAGGATTGCGTCAGCCAGCCTGCTATCTTCGACGCCGCGTCCGCGGCGGCGGAGGCGGAGGTGGAAACAGAGGCGGAGCCGGAGCCGGAGCTGGCAGCGGAGGCACTGGTGGCGGCGGTCGGGGCGGCGGAGGGGGAGGGAGTGGCGGAGGCGGAGGTGGCGAGTCCTCCTGCAGCTGCGCGCGAGGCAACGCCCGCGGCGGCGGCGCCGGCGGCGGAGGGCGAGGCGGCGGAGGGCGAGGCGGCGGAGGGCGAGGCGGAGGAGGGCGAGGCGGAGGGGGGCGAGGTGGCGCGGAGTCAGCCCGAGGCGGCGGCAGCTGCGTCGGAGACGGCGGTGCTGGAGGCGGAGGTGTCGGGGCTGAGCGAGTACGAGAAGGAGCGGCTGCGGAATATCGAGGAGAACCAGCGCATCCTCGCCTCGCTCGGCCTGGCCGAGCCTCTCGTGCAGCGGCCAAAGCCGAAGCCTCCCCGCCGCCGCCGCGCGCTGCCACCGCCGCCCCCGCCGCGCAGCACGCGCTCGCTTCGGAGCAGCGGCGCGCGTGGCGGCGCGGCGGGGGCGGCGGGGGCGGCGAGGGTGGCGGCCGGGGGCGAGGGCGTCGGAGGCGGGGGCGGAGGGAAGGGGCAGGAGGAGGCGGAGCAGGAGGCGGAGCAGGAGGCGGAGGAGGAGGTTGCGTATGACGACTCGGCGGTGCTGCAGTATGTTGTCGAGGGTCACCAGGGGGCCTCCTCCTCCTACGCCTCGCCCTCCTCCTCCTCCTCCTCCACCGCCGCCGCCGCCGCCGCCGCCGCCGCCGCCGCCGCCTCCTCCTCCTCCTCCTCGCCGCCGCCGCCGCCTTCCGACACGCCGCTGCTCGGCTGGAGCGAGTCGGCGGTGCAGCAAGTCGCCCTGCCCGAGAGGGTCTACAGCGCGGACTACGCGCAGCGCGGCCAGCTGCTCGCTGCGGCGGGAGGCGGCGGCATGGTGACCGTGCTCGGGATGCCAGGGCAGGCTGGCGGCGAGTGCGCAGAGCTGCTATCCTTCAAAGGCCACAAGGGCTGGGTCGGGAACGTCCAATTCGCAGGCGACCAGCGGCTGCTCAGCGCCGCAAACGACGGGCAGCTGGTGCTGTGGGACCTCTCCAAGGCGCGCGGCGGGCGGCCTCGGCTGATCTCGCAGCTGGAGCCGCAGAGCGGTGGCATCTTTGCGATGCACGAGGCGGGCGGGAGGGTGCTGACAGCCTCCAAAGACGGCACCGTCGCGCTCAGCATGCTGGCGGACGACTGCCTCCGCCCGGGGGCCTCGTGGGACGAGCTGCACAGCGGCGTCATCAAGTCAGTCTGCTGGCGCGACGGCAACGTCTTCGCCTCCGCAGGCCGCGGAGGCAATCTGCGGGTGGTGGACGTGCGGGCGGGCGGCGGCGGCGGCGGCGGCGGCGGCGGCGCCGGAGGCGCGCTAGATATCGAGGGCGCGCACGACCGCGACGCCATCTGCGTGCGGTGGCAGCCGCGAGCGGGCGACCCGTCGGCAGGGCTCCTCCTCTCGGCTGGCTACGACCTGCAGATCAAGCTGTGGGACGCTCGCGCGCCGTCGCGGCCGCTGCACACCTTGCAGGGACACGTGGCACCCCGGGTGGCGAGGCAGAAGGGGATCTTCCAGCCGCAGTTCTGTGCGGGCGGGCGGTACGTCGTCGCCTCGGGCGAGGGCAGCGAGGCCCTCTCCCTCTACAGCGCCGAGAGCGGCGCCACGCTCAGCCGGGGCAGAATCGGGTGTACCGCATCCACGCTCTCCTGGTGCGAGTCGCGCCGGCAGCTCGGCGTCGCGACCGGGAAGACCCTCCGCTTCTTCGAGCCGCGCCTCGCGTAGGGAGGGGGAGGAGGAGGCGGAGGGTGGGGGGGGGGGGGGGGGGGGAATCCTTAGGGTTCTTGCACACACATTCCGGCTGCGTTCTCTCCGCAGTGTGAGTGTCCTCTTGTGGCCTAACTCGGCTACTGCCGCCGCTGCGGCGTAGAAAACTATTACAGCGCATTCGTTCAAAGTAAACAGACAACATCACCCTTTCGACCTACCTTAGTACCTATCAACGCACACACGAGTCACGACTCTGACTCACTGTACTCAGAACTCACGAGAGCAGGCCCTGCTAGCTCTGCCTCTGGCCTCTGCCTATCTGGGCGAAGCCCGACGAACACCACGTACCGTCTAAATCGCTACAGCTGACCATTTGGATTGGCAAACGAGAAGGCCATGAGACCGGAGATCGAGGGGAGGTTACAAAGCGCAACTGCACGCGGCACGAGAGCAAGTGAATCACAGCTGTGTTGGCGGTTGGTGCGTAATCCCACTCGCGGCTGAATGGGCGCTCGTGCCAATCTCTAGCGCCGGCTCAGCGCTAGAGACTCGCAATGGCCGTGGCCCGGGACCTGCCGGCAGAAGAGCTGGGCTGGCGGTGTGTTCTCGCGATGCTCAAAGATGGTCGCTAGCTGGTCCAAGCGGCTCCGCGCAAGCTGCTGCTGCCGACGCAGCAGAAGCCAGTGCTTTTGGGCCAGCAACATGGAGGGGCCAGCGGCCGAGGTGGGCGCGCGGTGTTCGCCGGCCGAGGGTTTGCGGCGGTAAGATTTGGTGTGACGCTGTTCCTCGTCCATGATGAACACGGGCTGCTCCATGGCCCTTCGGGGCCACGCGGTGGGTAGTCTCCAAGTTTCCTCGGCGGTCGGGAATGTTCGGGGGCGTAAGTCGTAAAACGGGATCGAATCCCATTCCAAATCGCGGAGCGCGTTCGGAGGGAGGGGCGCGGCCGGGGCGGCCGTTCGAGGGAGGGGCGCGGCCGGGGCGGCCTAGTAGCTAGTTGTTTTGCCCTCGAAAAAAAGGCCCGCGAACGAACGATCAGGTGTGCGCCCCTGGCTGGGCGGCGGCGGGGGGGGGGGGGGGGGGTCGAACGAAGGTGGAGACAGCGGTGTTCCAGGAAGTGTCTCTCTCTCCTCGGCGCAGAGTCGCTGCTGCGCTAGCTCGCTCACCATCGCCACCCCCCAGGAGCTGAAAGTGCACACATCGCAAGGCGCGACGCGCGAGACACAACATCTGTCATCTCTGCTCTCAGGCCAACAAAGACACACACGAAGCCGAGGGAGCTGCTGTGCCAGTGTGCTGAGAGAGGCCTGCATTTTCCAGCACCGGGTATATGGGCTCTTACGAACATACCCGAAGGTGAACTGCTGACGAAGTTTTCCTATTTTAAAATTCCTTGCACGCGGCACTTCTCCTTTCTTTCACTGTTGCTCTCGGGCCCAAGTGCCAAGACTCCTAACCACTTCCCCTGCTCGCCCAGGACCACGAAGCGCCGCCCGCACGCCCATTGACCCCCCAATCGACCCACCTGCTATCCCTCAATTGCCACCCGCCAGATGTACTGCCCTCGCCCACCCAATACTCTCACCCCCCTGACCCGGACAGTGCAGGTACAGGAAAAGCGGGGAGCGGGGCCCGATCCAAGGAGCACCCCGTCGGCCCGGGAGGGCTGTGAATTTCGGCGCGGGCGGAAGGCTGCCTGCAGACGCTCAGCCCCCGGCTGAGCTGCCGAATCCTCCCGGCTAATCCCCTGACCTGCCGCCTGAAACGGGACAACATTACACCACCTCACACACACTCCCCCCTCAGGGCTAAGCAGTGCGCAAGTCCACCCGAACTCTAGGCGAGGCATCGACCGCTCCTTTGGAATAGTGCCGTCAGTGGCTGCACTAGACGCCCATTAGATGGCGCGCGGCGCGGGCGGATGACTACGTAGGGGAGAGAATGCGGAGAGACTAGCTCGCGGGTAGATGTGCTCAGCCAAGGGCAAGGGATGAGGGGAATGTGTCAGTGTGAGGGGTGCACCAACCGCAGAGCGTCATGTTTTGCCTTTGAAAACTGAACAGTTTTTCCCCCCAGGGCCTCCAGGGCTCGCACCTCAACCTCTCACAGACCAGCGCATAGCGCCATACGACGTATTTTCTTCTCATAACAAGGCTGTGAACTCGGGGGACGCAGGGGTCACACCCGACGACCTCGGGAACTAGCCGGGGCAGTCGGAGAAGGGGCAACTCCGTGCACTGACGGTCGGCCGTCAGAAAACACGCCTCCGTGGCTCGGGTTACACCAATCCTCGCTACCCAACGCGGCCAAAGGATATCCACCTCGAGAACCTCGAGAGGCTGTGAACGCATGTTCTGGGTATAGTTTCCCCATACAGTATCACGATGCACCCTCGCGACCCTCCCGGCGGGGGTTGTGGCGGAGAGCCGGCATGGGAATCGCCGGCCCCCACCATTTTCACGCACTAAATTTAGACCCAGGCGCCCTCCTCTGGCGCCCTCCTCTGGGGAGCCCACCACACATGACGATGCACCCTCGCGACCCTCGCGGCAAGACACAAGGCGTCCACACGGGCATTTCCAAGTCCTCTCCGCTCGAATTCGCCACCGTCGATCCAGCGGAGCTGACAGCGCTGCCAGAGGACGCGGCGAGGTGCAGACGTGGCGGCCGCCCAGTGCCCTCCATCGTGCATCAGATATGGCTTGGCGGCTGGAAGATGATGTACGCAAAGCTTCTGTCGGTGATGAGCGTGCACTACCTGCTTCGACCCGAGCGCCATGTCCTGCTGTACGACACGGTGCCGGTGGACGGCAAGGGCGTGGAGTGGCCTGAGTGGCGATGTGCGTGCCTGCTCGCGCGCTGCGAGCGGACGACCGTGCCTCTCTCCATTGCCGGCCGCGGCTTCGACGACGAGGCGCGCGTGCGGCAGACCTACGCCAAGCTGCGGTACGCGAGCGACGCTCTCGGCCGCTGTGCCAACTCGCAACTTGACCTGCTGCGGCTCGAGACGCTGAGTCAGCACGGTGGCTCCGCATCGGGCGTGGTGATGCCGCGAACAGCAAGGGCACACCTCCTCCTCTCTGAGCAGGTGGGCTCGTGCTCGATTTGGACGTGGTCGCGATCCGCTCCGCTCGACGCTTCCCACCGCTCCTTCATTAATCACAACCAACTATAAAAATCGCAACCAGGTCGTGCTGCGCGCGCTCGACGCTTCCGTCGCTCTTTCATTCATGACAAATTGCAATTATCGATTCGCAATCAGGTCGTGCTGCGCTCGCTCGACGCTTACCGCCGCTGCGCCGCCGACGCCGTCGTGGGGTGGGGTCCGCAGCTCAGCCCGCGCGGAGGGCAGGTTAGCAGCGGCGTCCTCATCGGCCGCCCGGACGCGCACTTCTATGCGAGCTGGCGGAGGCGGCTGCTGCGGGGCTACGATGCGGGGCGGACCGACTTTGGCCGCTCCTGCGCCCTCGGCATGTGGACGGGCATGGCCAAGGAGAGGGGCGTCTTGATTCACCCTCAAGGATGGGGGCATAGGCAACGTGTCCACCGAGCTGGCTCTCTCACGGCCGCGCCCTCGTGCACGTGGTGGCGCCCGAGCTTCGTGAGTCGTTCAGTAAGAGCGCACGGTGAACTTTGACTAGGCCGCGCCTCGTCCACGCGGCGCCCGAGCTCGGCCCGCTACCGCGCTTCGCGTCGCGAGAGCTCTACGACGGGTACTTGGAGCAGGCAGTACTCCGGAGCATTCTACCTGCTGTGATGCGATGCACATCAGGAGCTAGCTGACGGCGGGCTGAATGATTGACTAGGCTCCGCTCGCGCACTTGAGCGCATTCCGGCACGGGTGGCGGCTGCGCGACCTGATGGTACACCGCAGCCTCGAGAAGATCGCCGCTCTCGTCCTCGCCGCTGCGAATCGCAGCCTCAGTGACGCCGTGACGCGTGGCACCGACGCCGGTGGCGGTGCGGCGCCCGAGGCGGCATCACGCACAACTCAGCTACGCGAGTGCGTGCGGACGATGCAGGAAGCGTGTTGGGCCAGGCCCGGAGGCCGCTGCGGAATATATGGTGCGTGAACGCCGAGAACACATAGTCAAAGAGCGTCTTTTTCAAGGCTAGTGCCATATTTCACTCTGACACAGTTTGCCCGTTTTATTTATTTATTTATCACTCTGACACGCTAAAATCTTGAAAACGTCTCCAACGGAGCTCCGTGTTGCTTCCAGCGCCCTCCCCCGCGCTCCCTGCGGCCATGGCCGATGATCCTAGTATGAGAGGTCATCTGGCTACCGCGAGAGCGACCCAACTCGTCGACATCGCGTCCGATGATGGTGCCTCAAAGTCAGCCTCCGGAGGCTGTCGTGGGGTCGAGCCGGCAGTACAGTTGTAGCCGTGACATGTGGTTCCACCACCCCTCGTAGGCTTTGCCTCTGACCGTCACCGTTCCCAGGCTGCCTAATGGGATGGAAAGGAAGGCTCGGCGAGCGTATAGAAGCGTGCTCGACCTCGACGTGGCAGCCTGCACGGCAGCGCTGGCGGGCGCGATGAGCGTCGTGCCACAGGCGTCGTACTGAGCGCGTCGAGACCGTGTCCTGATGTGATCTGCACGGGTGAGTCACGTCGGCGTCAAAGGAGCGACGTGCGACCTGTCAGAGCTTGATCTCCGATCTCAGCAGCGTCGAGTCGTCTCCGGCGGCGACAATTTGGTACCTCCCCAGGACGCGCAGAGGCAGCTGCGACCCCGCCGAGTGGACGGGGGCACTCCGCGCCACCTGCCGAGTACCCCCGTCCACTCGGCGGGGTCACTGCTGCCTCTGGAAGGCACCGAGAGGTACCAAATGGCGCAAATGACCAAAATCAAGATTGTGTAACGCGGGCTGTGCCACAGTGAAATGGAACTAGCCACAAATGGAACTAGCCACAAAGAAATAAAACTTGGCGAGAGAAGAAACTCAAATGTGAGACAGAGGGTCACGCGGGACAGGAGTAAAGTGCCAAGGGGGCACCACAGAGAGCAGTTACTATCTCCGCATTCCGTATCGGTGTCGTGCGTGCGGCCAGTCAGGTACGGCTTGAAGTATAGCCGCATCCATCCGGTATAGCGAGGCGAGCCGTCCCTACGTTCCACCAGAGCTTGAAGAGATTGGCGAGCGCAATGCCGAGCTCCAGCTCCGTCATCGTCAAGCTGGCCTCCTCCTCATTGAACGCAATGCCCAAGCCGCATCGGTGCCACGCCTGCTTCGTGCCCACGGCCATTTTCAGCGCGGCCCACTCTCGTAGCATGTCCTTGGTGCATAGCTCCGGGTGGAGCACGACGTCGGAGGGGAGCACGCCGGCGCACACGCGCTGCCAAAAGGGAAGGGCCGCCGGCGACGCGAGCCACGCGCGGACGGTAGCAGCCCATGCGCGGCACACGAGGGCCAGTTTCGCGAGCTCGTGCGGCTGGATTGTGAGTGCGCTGACCCCGCCGAGCAAGATCTGGCAGGACGGGTCGTTCAGCAGAGGATCGGCGGCGTTGTGCCCGTTGGCGAGGCGGAGTGCCCCCTCTAGAGCCCTGCGCTGCGCGATCCTTTTGTTGGTAAGCATGTACCCGATGCCGATGTCATCGCCCGGCTCGAGCTGCTGCAGGAGGTACTGCACGTCGATGGGGTCGCCCATACTAGCCACGAGCCTGAGGTTGGCCGGCCTCACATTCAGAGCCATCACGTGCGGTGGGTCGGTCTCCACTGCCCAGCGGACGGACGCTAGGTTGTAGTCCTGCACCACGGTCCCGACGCGGCCGTTCAGCGTTGCGCGGGAGACCAGGTTAATGAGCTCGACACGCGAGCCTCTCGTAAAGCCCCCCCCCTCGTTGTGTGCCATCACAAAGAAGCGCACGTGCCAGATCAGTCACAGCGCAGCTGGGGACGCACGCAACAAGGAGTCCAAAGGTTACCCCGAAAATGAAGATTTTACGAGCGCTTTCTCCCACGAGCACTACAACCCTCCCTTTTCTGCGAGCCCGGAGCCGCTGAGCGCGTCGCACCGCCAACGCCGGCGCCGGCGCCGCGGCGCGGCGGCGGAGGCACCGGGCGAGGCTGACCAGGCCGTCAGTCCCGTACCTGCGCGCGCCCTACCCCACCTCTGAGGGAGCTCGAACCCTTTCGGCATTCTGCCTTGGCCCACGCCGCATGGGCCTTTGGTCGGTCAGACCGCATGAGGTGTACGCTCCGCGGAAGCGGCACCCGCCGACCATCCTGCCCGCCGAGCAGAAGGGCAATATCCGCTGCGCAGACTTTGAATGTGTCGACTCGCTGGAGGCGCTGACGGTGCTCATGGACCGCGCCGCCGCAGCCGGGAAGGGCCTGCGCGTGATCGGCTCCGGCTGGAGCTGGAATCCCATCATCGAGGCGGACGGGCGGTCCTCCAACATGGTCTTCACCGGGCCGATGTCCACGCGCATCGCCTTTGACGTGGCCGGCCTCCGCGCGTCGGTCGCCGCCGGCGCGTCGATCTGCGACTTTGTCTTCAAGGCGGAGGAGGAGGGGCTCGAGGTGGAGTGGCCTGCGAAGGGCTTCTGCTTCACGCCCTCGGAGAGCCAGACCTTTGGCGGATTCCTCGCCACCAACGTCCATCACTCGCACACGCCGACCGCCTTCGACTGGGTCGAGGCGGTCGAAGTCGCAGTCTTTGCCGGCGGCGTGGCGGCCGTCGTCACGGCGTCTCGCGAGGTGAGGCCTGACCTGTTCGCATCTGTCTTTGGCAGCGTCGGCATCACCGGCATCCTCGTCGGGCTGCAGCTGCGCCTTCGGA
Source organism: Emiliania huxleyi CCMP1516 (assembly GCF_000372725.1). Taxonomy (NCBI): domain Eukaryota; phylum Haptophyta; order Isochrysidales; family Noelaerhabdaceae; genus Emiliania; species Emiliania huxleyi. The sequence continues at coordinate 472,989 of NW_005197273.1, forward strand.
GGGCGCGGAGGTACGACGTCCGGACGGACCACGGGCGGCTGCGCCCGCACTCGCTCTTCGGCAGCAGCAGCGTGGCCGAGGTGCTGCTGCAGGTGCTCGAGCCAGACACCATGTGCCAGATCTCGACGTCGGAGGGCGAGTACTGCGTGCGGGTGGTGCCCGAGGCGGCCGACCCCGCCGCGCCGGCGAGTATGGTGCTGGAGCGGGACGGCGACGGCAAAAACGACGGCGTCTCTTCGCTGCTTGTGCCAGACTACAACTCGCTGCTGCCCTGCCTGCTCTGCCCGCTCTGCTGCTCTTGCGGCGCCGCCACCCGCCGCGCGTGCAGCTGGTTCGGCCTCGCCACGCCCTGCTGCGGGCAGGAGGGGAGCTACCATGGCGACCAGGGCCACTCTCTGGCCCGAGGAGTGGTGCAGTGGCTGTCGGCGAGCCTGCGCAACGACACGGTGCTATTCACAGCGATTCACAGCACAAGCCTGCTATTCACAGCTATTCACAGCTCGAGCCTGCGCAACGACGCGGTGCAGCTGGAGAGGGCAGACCACGCCTGCGATCCACAGCACAAGCTTTTGCCGGGCGGCTGCATGGGAAGGCGAGAGCTGTGGTCCGGTACTAACTAGGTGCAGCAAGGCAGCTCGCTCTCGCTCTACCAGGCGCAGTCGTGGGTGTGGGGGCGGATGTACCCCGTCAAGAGAGGCGCCGTGGCCATGACCGGCGCGCCGACAGCCGCACCCTGACGGCGGCGCTGTGAACAGCGCCTCTGGTACAGCTTAAGGGTGTGAGCAGGCGAGTCGGTGCTGCACTTCGACGGCGGCGACCTCTCTTTCTTTGTGCAGCGCGCCGACTACGCCACCTTCGTCGCACTGGTCGCGCCGCTGGTCGAGCAGGCCGCTCGCTAGTGCGCACTGCACGACGCGTGTACCGCGATGTATTCTGGCGGAAGGCGCCCATGCGTGCACGCGCACAGGGCGTTCTTCACTATAGAATTGGTCATACTCCAGACCATGTCTCTAACTCAACATGCCTCGGGTCGAGCGGAGCATACCCGTGCACTACGCCACGCGCCGGATGTGGTGTATTCGGACGCCCCTCCATCTCTTCGTCGAGCAGTCCTGAGCCGACACTGCCTCGGGTCGAGCAGGCGCCGCCGTTTTGCATCGGCGTGCGGTTTGTTCCGCGCGGCGGCGGGCTGATGGCGCCCAACTGCGACGGCGACGCGATCTGCGTCGAGTTCGGGTACATCAAGAGTGTGCTCTGGTTCTCGCGCGCGCACGAGACATGGCTGCAGGCGAGGCGCAGTTCAGAACGCAATTAAGAACCACTGTGTGTGTGTAGTAGTATATTGTAGTAGCAGCAGCAGCAGCAGCAGTAGCAGCAGCAGCAGTAGCAGCAGCAGCAGCAGCAGCCAGCAGCAGCAGCAGCAGCGGCGGCGGCAGCAGCAGCAGTGATGAGCAGGCGGGAAGTCGAGATACGCCCGAGAGGACGTCGAGGCGACGTCGAGGTTAGGCGATGCTCGACGAGCTGGAGGAGGCTGGCCTGCGCCTCTACCGACACCCCGGCAAGGCGAGATATGGTGGGGAGATATGGGGAGATATGGGGAGATATGGGGAGATATGGGGCCACCCCGGCAAGGCGTTGCGTGTGTGCGGGGGGTGGCTAGGAGGGAGGGGGATGCGGGGACTGCTCACCCACGCGCACTGGGCCTTGCACCTTTGATGCCGTGGGGCTCCTGTCGTCTAGACGTGGAGTCGCGAGGGTCGCTTGGCCGTTGCCCCACCACCGATGTGTGTGTGTGTGTGTGTGTGTGTGTGTGTGTGTGTGTGTGTGTGTGTGTGTGTGGAGAAGCTGATCTGACTTGGCCTTCCTCAGGCGTACCACCCGCACCGCATCTTCCGCGAGGTGCTCTCCGCGGGCCAGCGCGCAGAGCTGCGCCGCCTCCGTGCCGAGTACGACCCGCACCGAGTCTTTGACGGCGGCAAGCTCAAGTTCGAGGAGCTGTACAGCCTCCGGCCGCCGGGAGAGGAGGTCGCGCTGCCGGCGCCGAGTTTCGAGGCGCCGTCGCCGCCGCAGCAGCCGAAGGAGGGCGACACCGTCCCGCTGACCTCTGGAGTCCGCGCAATGGTGTGACGAGGGAGGAGACCTGGAGAGCCTCTCTACCCCCTTTGGCTGGCGCGTGAGGGCGCCTCCGCAATGAACGGCGCAGGGCGGTCGATCATCGCCTCTCGGCGAGATCGAGGCTACTTTTCTCGCGCTGGCAATTCTGCCCCTGCGCATGCGTAGCCGCAGCCGCACACCCATCCAGCAGCGGCTCGCCCGCTCCGGACCCTAGCGCAAGCTGTTCGTCTCCCTCGCTTTACATACAAATCATACGGTACGTACACAGCATTAGTAAACCCATTAGGGGTATCCACATGGTTTCAGCCCCGATCTCATGCGTGTACGGAAGAGAATATGCCGGCTCATGGATGCGTTTATATAATACGTGAGGGCCTATTGCTCATGCGTGTGCGTGCGTGCGTGCTGCGCGCGCCGCGTGTGTCCGTCGCGCACACAACCACCAACCACCTCCGGCCCGGGGAAGGAATAGGAGGGGGGACGGCAGCCTCCCCCGCCGCCGCCGACTCAAAATGATATAGGTCGCGGCTCGGTCTCGCACGGAGAACATGTGCTCCAGGGGTGCTCTCGCTTAAGAGTGCTGGGCCTCTCACGCCGCGCCGGGCAGCGGGGAGGGGAGGGCGAGCCCGAGCCGCTCGGCGGTACGCCGCGCCTCCTCCAGCGAGATCTCCTCCACAACCTTCCAGCCACGCAGCCGCGCCGCCTGCCGCCCGTCCGCCAGCCACTTGACAGCCTCGCCGACGGGGCCGTCGCCCTCTTTCCTTACCTTGAAGAAGCCCGACGCCACGTCGCCGTCGGCCCACCGGTAGACGCCGCGCCCCTCCTGCTTACCCGCCTTCCATTCGCCGTCGTAGACGTTGCCGTTTTTGAGCCGCATGACGCCGTGCCCCTCCGGCAAACCCGCCTTCCACTCGCCCTCGTAGCCTTGGCCGTTGGTGCCGTCGGCGAGCCGCATGACGCCGCGCCCCTCCCGCAAACCCGCCTTAAACTCGCCGTCATAGACGTCGCCGTTGGCGTACCGCAAGACGCCGCGCCCCCACGGATTACCCGCCTTCCACTCGCCGTCGTAAACGTTGCCGTTGACGTAACGCATGACGCCGCGCCCCTCGCGAACCCCCGCCGCGTTCCACTCGCCCTCGTACTCCCCCGCAGCTGACTTGCCTATCTTGGTGAAGAGGCCACCCATGAGAACCCTTTAGCGCGCGTCGAGCAAACCCTGGAGCTTCCCGATGATCGACGAGCAAACCCTGGATCGTCAGCTTCACACAAAAACGACACAAAAAACAAACGTGTGAGTGTTAGAGTTGTTTGGTATTGCTAAAAATCTCTCTCAAAACACGACCTCGCAGAACCCCATGCGGGACCGGGGGGGTGCGATGAAGTGAATGAAATCAATCTCTGGACGCCCCTCCTCAAGACCTCCTCGCCGGGCGTTGGCAACGCCTCGAGTGGCGGCACGCCCGCCTCCGTTGGCCACTCCTACGCCTTTGGCAGCACCGAAGAGAAGGCCCGCCGCCTAAATGGGCTGCAAGGCGCGCGGGCAGCCCGGCCAACCCTTCTCCCACAAGACCGGCCACGCGACGGCTACGTCAAGGCGCATCGCGGTTTCTACCACGACGCGATCTTTGTCAAGCGCAACAACTTCAACCTGCTGCTCCACGAGACGTTCGGCGGCGGCTTCTCGCCCACCGCCGTTCTCAAGCTGCGCCGCCTCGCGCGCAAAGTCGCGCGCGGCAGCGTCGACCGCACGGCCTACTCGCCCAAGTACTCGCTCTCTTTTATGTCCCACCATACAGAGCGCATCTCTCTCTCTGTTGTGCGAGGCGTGAACCGCGCCATTGGCGACCTCACACCGGTGTCGAGCGCCGTAGAGACGGCCCCGAGAGCCGCCGCCAGGTGTGCCACGACCGCCGCCGCGAGGTTCGTGGCGATGGATGCGCCAGACCCGCTTTGCGCCGCCGCCCTCAACGCCCGATACTCGGTCAGAGCCGGCGGAGCGACGGCGGCGGAGACACGGAGTTGCGGCCGCCGGCGACCTCACACGGCGTCGAGCGCCGTAGAGACGGCCTCGAGAGCCGCCACCAGGTGTGCCACGACCGCGGCCGCGAGGCTCGTGGCGATGGATGCGCCAGACCCGCTTTGCGCCGCCGCCCTCAACGCCCGATACTCGATCAGAGCCGGCGGAGCGACGGCGGCAGAGTTGCGGCCGCCGGCGACCTTCCCCTCGACCACGCCGCCGACCCGTCGACAAGCACCCGCGGACTGCCATCGAGAAGAAGGAGAAGGAGCGCGGCGCATCCGGAGCCCGCGGGCGCGGCGTGGGCGTGGGCGGGCGCGGGCGGGCGCGCGGGAACCCCCGCCAGCGGAGGCGACACAATGCCTCTGGCGGCTCTGCAGGCGGCGCGCGGCGCGCCCCTTGCCGGTCTCCCGCACGCTCCTGAGGGCCGAGAGGGCCGAGAGGCGGGGTTGGTGACCCGGGGGCATGGGCGGTGCGGCCCGCGCCGCGCGCTGGCGCGTGGCAGCCCGTGAGTGCCGATATCGGGTCTGTGCTTCGACGTAGCATGGGCCCCCGGAGGCCCATCTACAGCAGCGGCGAAGTGAGCGTGTTTGTGGTGTTGGTGTGACGTCTGAGCTTGGATCTGTGACTAAAGCCGCTTACCACTGATGGATCCCCACCCGAATAACACACAGTGAGCGCCCCAGCACTTCACTACGCCCTCCGCGCGAAATCGCTAGTGGTGCTTTGTGGCAGCACATTGTGCTTTGTGGCAGCACGGGTGCGGTGCCCGAGACCGATATGCACTCTATCTACATCTCGCGCCAGTCAAGCAAGTGCGTTTGGAGTCTTTTTGTTGGTTGTTGATTCTCTGCAAAGGCCAAAGCGGCGCAACCCACAACCTCTCGAAGAACCCCCCCCCCCCCCCCCCCGGTCGGAGCTGGAAGACTGCTTGTGGAAGACGACAAACAAGCAAGGATTATAGGTGAATAACAGATGAAGAGGAACGCGCATTTACAAAAGAGTTAGACACGAGCGAGGTGAAGACACCCTACCTACCAGGCCAGCGACTGTGCTCTTGTGCGCAAAGTGTGGAACAAGCAGAACCGTGAATGACGCGAGGCCAAGGCGCCGGAAAAGGGCAAATCGACGGGCACACAGGTATGGGGCACGTTCCTTACAGCCGACGCGTTGCCCTCGCCGTCGCGGCATTATGCGGCGCCGCGGCGCAGTGCCCGGCGGAGTGTCAGCATGCGGTGCCCTGCGGACTTCCGATGTGCGGCCCGCATTGCTGTGCCTTTTACGGCAAGCGGCGGCAGCCCACCAAGGAGCCAGCCGTTCCGCGCGGCCAACTCCCTGCGGTTGCTCTGCGGCCCAAGCCTTCGCGAAGAGTCCGTTACGCCTACTCGGCTCTACGCCGGGCGCGGGCGAGGCCGTGTCAGCTGGTCCAGAGCCCCTTCCTCTACGGCTTCGACGAGGAGCTCTGTGCCGAGTACGTGTCCCAGCCGCTGGCCACGCCTCCCAGCTGCCCGGCCAACCTGACGCAGGGCGTGCCGCGGCTCTACCATGCGGTTGGCAAGGGCGCCGCTCGTCCACCGAACGTGGACATGAATGCCGCCGTCCACCTCCGCGGCTTTGAGGTGCGGTACCATGACGACAAGTCTGCGGCCGCGTACGTGTCCGAGCACTGCGGAGAGGAGGCCGGTCAGGCGTACCGCTGTTTCGTCGCCCCCGCGTACCGGGCCGACCTCTTCCGCTTCTGTGCGATGTACGCCGAGGGCGGCGTGTATGTTGACACCGACATCGTGCTGCTCGAGCCCATCGGTAGCATCGTCAACACGTGTGACGGTGCGTCCATCGGGTACGACATCCCTGCGGCAGCCAGACAGTCTGAGCGGAAGCAGATGAAGCTTCTCGCGAGCGTCCCGTCGCACCCGTTGGCCCGCTGCATGGTCGAGTCGATTGTCGACAACGTGCGGCACCGGTTCGTCTCCCGTAAGCGGCCTCTGCTGCTTACCGGCCCCGAGCTGCTGCAAGAGTGCTACAACCGGACGCGTGCGGCGAGCGACATTATGGTCACGTACCGCGACTCTGTGCGCGCGGTCTACCCGTACACGGGCCTCGTCGGCGCCCGTGGGCTCATCGCCTTTGAGCAGCCCAACACCATGGACTACCCGCAGACGACGAGCACCCCCATCAGCGGCGACATGCGATGGACCAGCAAGACATTCCGCCAGCCCGTGTCGAGCCAGGTGGCTGCGATGCGGTACGGCTCGCTCACGTCGAAGGGTAGGATCTACACCAGGGGGTGCGCGGTGCCCAAAAGGTAGCACACACAGCTTGCACTTGTCAGCACTGGTTGGTGGTTGCAGTGGGCTCTAGCCACGCAACATGCCCCCCGCCCCCCGCGCCCCGGCGCCCCGCCCCGGAGAATCTCTAGCTCGTTTCAATGTTTGTCTTTCACCTGTCCGCTTAAACGCCTCCATAGCTTTAGTTCGGTGCATGATACACGTAGAAACGTACGGGAAGCATAAAAAAGAGCGAACCCGCGCGTCGCGGCGACCGCGGCGCAGCGCGGGTGTGGAGGTGCAACTCGAACAAGGTACAACTCGAACAAAAAGCACCAGGGCGAGGCCGAGCCCATGCGTCTCGACATGGAGGAGCTGCTCTACGATGCGGGCGTCGACATCGTGATCAACGGCCACGTCCATGCCTACGAGCGGTCGGTGCCCGTGTACAACGCTTGCCTGAAAGAATGCGCGCCCAACTACGTTGTCATCGGCGACGGTGGCAACTACGAGGGCGCCAGCACGCAGTGGATCCAGCCGCCGCCGTGGTCAAAGGTGCGCGAGTCGTCTTTCGGTGTTGGGTTCCTCACCATCATCAACGACACGCACGGTGAGCCCCCACACGCGTAGGTTGCCGCAGTCCCGCCCCTGCCAAGCCATATCCGCTCTTACCTCGCCGGCCGTGCCCCTCGCGCCACAGCCTTTTACAACTGGTCGCGCTCCGCCTGCGAGTCCAAGGATGCCGACGCCCACTTTGTGGATCTGGACGGAGCAGGCTGTTCGGGGGGGCTCAACAAAGGCTCGACGCAGTTTTCGTCCGACTCGACCTACTTTGTTCGCGAGGAGCCGAGCATGCGCAAGCCCGAGCATAACCCGTCGTGCCCGGATAAGAAGCGCAAGCCGTGCGGCGGTGCTGGAGGCCCGGCCTTCCCGCCGTACCCACCGCAGCCGCCGCCATCGCCTCCGACTCCGCCGGCGCTGCCGTCGCCGCCGTCGCCTCCCGATCCTCCAGCACCCCCGCCGCCAGTGTAGTGCGGTGACAACCACCCAACTGGCTGCGCGGAAGGCTCGACCTGCTACTGTGAGTACAAGTACAACTCTCACGGAACCCGCAGCGTGCTCTTCTCGAGTCTGCCGCCGGATTCGCGCGGATGCTTCTGCTTCCAAGACGAAGCGTCGCCTGACGACGACATGGTTGGTGGCGAGCACGCGTCCCCCCAGGCCAAGATCAAGAAAATGCGCAACCGGCTCGAAATGTTGATGGAGCACTGCGCCGTAGTGATCCAAGCCGCCGATGCGCAGGGCGCCCCTATCGCGGAGGTGGACCCTTCTTGCGAGTGACGCACGGCCGGACCCGTCATCCTCCAGGTGCAGGGCTAGCCGTAGGGGCCTCTCATCGCTCTGGTCACCGCCGGCTCCCCCTCCTCCTTCGCTCGCTCTTAGTTCAATGCAATCACCCCGGGAGGCTAGATTGTCCCTTGCGACTGTTCTCTATGTGTAACTTGGTGGCGCATGTGGTTGCGGCCGTGCTAGCTCCTGGCTCTGCACATCACACATCACCCTCTGTGCGCGCGCTTTGGGTTTCTTTCGTGTGGTGCAAGCTGTGTTAGTGCCAGTGCGCGCCAGTCCCGTGCCCAGTGTCGTGCGAGAGAGTTTTGTTGTAAAATTCTTTCGTGGTGTACCTACCTGTGTTCGTCGTCGTGCGAGACTGCGAGTGCGCGCCAGTCCCGCTCTCTCCGAGACTCCGTCTCCCGTGCCCGGTGTTCAATCTGCGATGGTTTTTTGTCCACGTCGTAGCGAGCCCTTCCTCGCACGCGCTAGAAGTTGGTTGGTGGGCGGTAAGCCAACCCCGCCATAATATGCACATGCACAGGTTGCGAGCCGGCTTGGGTGGCCGGGGTGAGGCGGCGTGCACGTGCCGGTGGCGGTGTGAGCGGTGTGAGGCGGCGTGTGGGTAGTAGAGTGAGAGGGGAAGGGTCACTTTTCGCTTTTTGTACTCGCTACTGTTGTATTCTAGAGCCGTACGTGGTACATTGCTATGGTACTCGAAACACAATTTTTTTTACTCTCAGAGCGTCCGACCGGCTGCCTTTACGACCCCTGCTTCTTGGGCAGCAGCTGGTTCGACAGGTCCTCCCCGTGACCTAGGCAGCCGTCCTCGCCCTTGCCCCAGGTAAAGACGGCGCCGTCGGCCGTGATGGAGAGGCTGTAGTTGTATCCAGCAGACACAGCGACGACGCGCTGGCCAGCAAAGGCCTCGATCTTCTTGGGCAGCAGTTGGTTCTGCTCGTCGCCGTGGCCCAGCTTGCCTGCGGCTCCCTCGCCCCAGCTCCAGACGGCGCCATCGGCGGTGATGGCGAGGCTGACAGCGGTTCCAGCCGACACGGCGACGACGCGCTGGCCAACCGAAGCCTCGACCTTCTTGGGCAGCAGCTGGTTCTGCTGGTCGCCGTGGCCCAACCGGCCGTCCAAACCACAGCCCCAGCTCCAGACGGCGCCGTCGGCGGTGATGGCGAGGCTGTGGTATCCTCCAGCCGACACAGCGACGATGCGCTGGCCAGCCAAGGCCTCGACCTTCTTGGGCAGCAGCTGCTGCTGCTCGTCGCCGTGGCCCAGCTTGCCGAAGGCTCCATAGCCCCAGCTCCAGACGGCGCCGTCGGCGGCGATGGCGAGGCTGTGGCTGTATCCAGCCGACACAGCGACGACGCGCTGGCCAGCGAAGGCCTCGACCTTCTTGGGCAGCAACTGCTCTTGCTGGTCGCCGTGGCCCAGCTTGCCCCCACCTCCTTCGCCCCAGCTCCAGACAGCGCCGTCGGCGGTGAGGGCGAGGCTATGGCCCACTCCGGCCGCAACAGCGGCGACGCGCTGCCCCGCCAAGGCCTCGACTTTCTTTGGCAGCAGCTGGTCCTGTCTGTCGCCGTGGCCCGCAAGGACTCCAAAGCCCCAGCTCCAGACGGCGCCGTCGGCGGTCAGGGCGAGGCTGTGGTTGCCTCCCGCCGACACGCTCACGGCGCGCTCGTCGCCCAGCGTGGAGGGGAGGCGAGTCGGCATGTTGAGCCGCGTCACGCCCTCGCCGTGGCCGAGTAGCCCTGGGCTGAACCACGGCGCAGAGCCGCACGACGAGAGCCGCCCCTCGCCGTCGATGAAGACGCTGTGCGTTTCGCCTCCCGCCGCCCTCGCCGGCGGGTTGGACTCGCGCAGCAGCGCGGAATAGCACACCCACCGCACGGCGCAGCTCTCGCCCTCGGGCTGCGCCGGCAGCTCGAAGCCGCGCTCTTGCGCCCACAAGCGGATGCCCTGCTCCGCGAGCGAGGAGTGAAAGAGCAGCGAGACGGCCGCAACGCGAGCGATGTCGAGGGGGCTGTCGAAGCGGGAGAGGACGCGCTCGAGGAGCTCCCTGGGGAGGTCGAGGAGGCGGGCGGGCGGCGGCGTGTCTGGCGAGGGAGCGGCGGTGGTGGAGGAGCGGCGCGAGCGGCGGCGCGGCGGGGTGGACATCGCGAAGAAAAGAAATCGCAACGCCTGCTCAAAACGAGCTGGGGGTGTCGCCCTCCCCCCTCTACTTCGCGGCGGGGTGGAAAGGGGGAGAAAAATAATTTTACAACAAAACTCCCTCCCTGGGCACGGGACTGGCGCGCACTGGCACTACACGCGTCCGATCGACCAAAGCCCCCCCTCTCGCACTGTCATCGGTACGCCCGAACTCGCAGTGAGAAGTAAATTCTTTTGTGCCCGCGGCTTGAAGCCACTTTGCTTCCTTCGAGTAGTCATCAACGGCACGGCCCGCGCTCGTTCAACTTTGTGTGTGCCGGCACAAAATCTCTCTCTCTCCCGTTGCACCTGCTGGCCATGTTCCCCATCTCCAAGACGTCCTTTCGCCACCAGGCCGAGTGCAGCGGGCTGCATCCAGACCGTTCGCTCTGCCCCTACTGTGGCGCGAGAAAGCGTGGGCACGTCTGCCGATGGGCGTGGCCGAGCAGTCGAAACAGCAGCAGAGCCGTAATCAGTGCGGCAGCGCCTGCAGCTGCCCAGGCACACAGCGGCGGCAGCGTCCGCATCAACCTGTCCGAGCTTACGCCTGCTGTGCCCGAGGCTGCCACATCTGGCCATTCTCCGGTCGAGTCGGACTGGCTCAGCGACGGGCCTCGCGTTGGGGAGAGGGTGCTGCGGCGCCTCAAGGGCCACGGCTACGTCCACGCCGTTGTGCGCCTATTTCTGCCGGCGGGCGCGGATGACGAGCCCGCGCTCTGGCGCATCCGGCATGCGGACGGGGACGAAGAGGATCTGGTGCGCACACCCAGCCTCATCGCCGTCAGCACCGCCTCGTCGCTGCACCGCCCCTCGGCACCGACTATGCCTCACCCTCCCCTCGCCTCCGCTCGCACAGGAGGAGTGCGAGCTGCTCGAGGCGATGCAGCGCTTCGCCACCAGCCGTGCGGGCAGGGCCAGGGCGGCGGCGGAGGCGGCGGGTGGACACGCGCGGGTGGCGGGACAGGCGGAGACGTCGAGCTCGGGAGGGCCAGTGCGGGCGGCAGCGGCGGCAGGGGTTGCGGAGGACGCGGAGGGAGAGACGGCAGAGGAGGAGGAGGAGGGACAGACGGCGGAGGAGCCGCTCCCGGCGACGCGCTGACGATGCTCGACAGGCGCACCCCCACCCCCGCCGCCTCCGACGCACAGGGAGGCTGCACTCGCCGCGCCGCTCGTGACGGAGGCGGACGGGCTGCGGCTGCACCTCTCGAGCAGCAGCAGCACCGGCTACAGTGGCGTGCGCGCGGACAAGAGCCGCTACCAGGCGGCGCGCAGGGTGGGTGGAAGGCTGGTCTACTTGGGCTCCTTCGACATGGCGGTGGAGGCGGCGGTGGCGTACGCGCGGGCGGGCGGCGAGTACCAGCCTCCGGCTCCTCCGACGGTGGCGACAGAGGCGGAGGGGCTGCGGCTGCACCTCTCGAGCAACGCCACCGGGTACGAGGGAGTGGTCAAGCATACCTCTGGCCGCTTCCAGGCGAAGCGCTGCGTGGACGGCAAGGAGGTCTACTTGGGCTCCTTCGACACGGCGGTGGAGGCGGCGGCGGCGTACGCGCGGGCGAAGGCGGGCAAGGCGGGAGGGCCAGAGCGGGCCGCGGAGGAGGCAGGGGCGGCGGAGGGCGCGGAGGCGGAGGGGATGGAGGTGGAGGGGATGGAGGTGGAGCAGGCGGAGGAAGCGGATGCGGAGGGCTCAGCAGGCGGGGAGAAGGGAGAGACGGCGGAGGAGGCGGCGGCGGGCTCAGCATGCTCTACCGCCTCGCCACCTCCTCCGCCGCCTCCGACGCACAGGGAGGCTGCACCCGCCGCGCCACTCGTGACGGAGGCGGAGGGGCTGCAGCTGCACCTCTCCGGCAGCAACAGCACCGGGTACAAGGGCGTGTACGAGCATGTCTCTGGCCGCTTCAAGGCGCAGCACAGGGCGGGCGAAACGAATCTCTACATCGGCATCTTCGACACGGCGGTGGAGGCGGCGGTGGCGTACGCGCGGGCGGCCGGCGAGTACCAGCCTCCAGCTCCTCCGACGGTGGCGACAGAGGCGGACGGGCTGCGGCTGCACCTCTCGAGCAGCGGCAGCACCGGCTACAAGGGCGTGCGCAAGCACAGCTCCTATGGCAGATTCGAGGCGCAGCGCAGTGCGGGCGGAAGGCAGGTCTACTTGGGCTCCTTCGACACGGCGGTGGAGGCGGCGGTGGCGTACGCGCGGGCGGTTGGGCAGGCGGAGGCGGCAGGCACGGCGGCGGCAGTGCCGGCGGAGGAGGGCGACGAAGCAGGCGGCGAGGAGGAGGGCGGCGAGGAGGAGGGCGGCGAGAACAAGGGCGGCGAGGAGGAGGGCGGCGAGGAGGAGGGCGGCGAGGAGGGCGGGTGGAGCGGTGGCGGCGAGGAGGAGGGCGGCGAGGAGGAGGGCGGCGAGGAGGAGGGCGGCGAGGAGGAGGGCGGCGAGGAGGGCGGGTGGAGCGGTGGCGGCGAGGAGGAGAGCCACTTCCAGGTGGGAGGCCGCGTCGCTGTAGAGTACTCTGACGGCGCCTTGTACCCGGGCGAGATCGTGGGCTTTGACGGCGCGTCGAGCCTGTACTCGGTGCAGTGCGACGACGGCGAGCTGCTGGAGGACGTCTCGCTGCACGAGATGCTGCGAGAGGTGGGAGAGGGCGAGTGGGAGGAGCAGGAGCGAGCGAGCGGCGAGGGGATGGAGGCGGAGGAGGCGGAGGCGGCGGCGGGCTCAGCAGGGCCTCCGCCGCACAGGGAGGCTGCACCCGCCGTGCCGCTCGTGACGGAGGCGGAGGGGCTGCGTTTGCACCTCTCCAGCAGCAGCAGTACCGGTTACAAGGGCGTGCGCGCGGACAGGAGCCGCTATAAGGCGCAGCACAGCGTGGGCGGAAGGCTGGTCTACTTGGGCTCCTTCGACACGGCGGTGGAGGCGGCGGTGGCGTACGCGCGGGCGGCCGGCGAGTACCAGCCTCCAGCTCCTCCGACGGTGGCGACAGAGGCGGACGGGCTGCGGCTGCACCTCTCGAGCAGCGGCAGCACCGGCTACAAGGGCGTGCGCAAGCACAGCTCCTATGGCAGATTCGAGGCGCAGCGCAGTGCGGGCGGAAGGCAGGTCTACTTGGGCTCCTTCGACACGGCGGTGGAGGCGGCGGTGGCGTACGCGCGGGCGGTTGGGCAGGCGGAGGCGGCAGGCACGGCGGCGGCAGTGCCGGCGGAGGAGGGCGACGAAGCAGGCGGCGAGGAGGAGGGCGGCGAGGAGGAGGGCGGCGAGAACAAGGGCGGCGAGGAGGAGGGCGGCGAGGAGGAGGGCGGCGAGGAGGGCGGGTGGAGCGGTGGCGGCGAGGAGGAGGGCGGCGAGGAGGAGGGCGGCGAGGAGGAGGGCGGCGAGGAGGAGGGCGGCGAGGAGGGCGGGTGGAGCGGTGGCGGCGAGGAGGAGAGCCACTTCCAGGTGGGAGGCCGCGTCGCTGTAGAGTACTCTGACGGCGCCTTGTACCCGGGCGAGGTCGTGGGCTTTGACGGCGCGTCGAGCCTGTACGGAC
>NW_005197273.1:486533-491243 GCF_000372725.1 Emiliania huxleyi CCMP1516
TCGACACGGCGGTGGAGGCGGCGGTGGCGTTCGCGCGGGCGGTCGGGCAGGCGGACGACGGCAGGCGTAGGAGGGCCAACGCGGGCAGCAGCGGCGGCGGGGGATGCGGAGGCGGGGGAGACGGAGGCGATGGAGGCTGCGGAGGCCAGGGAGATGGAGGCCATGGAGGCAGAGGGGGCGGAGGAGGCAGCGGCGGCGGCGGAGGAGGAGGATGTTCCGCCGCAGGCCGAGGGGTTGCGTTTGCACCACTCCGGCTGCACGGGCTCCGCTGGCCTGGCTGCTGGCTCTCCGTGCTGGGCCAAGCTACGCGGCTCGCCTTGGTGGCCTGCACTCATCAGCGCGGAGGAGGGCGAGTCGGTGCGGGTGCGCTTCTGCGGCACGGGCAACGTGGCGACACTCGAGCGCGCGAGCTGCATCAAGTCGCTCCGCGAGGACGAGCGCCTCTTCGACGCCACGCGCTGGGGCAAGGACTTTGGGCGGCCAAAGTGGAAGCACCTTCGCGCGCCCTTTGCGAGTGCCGTCGCTCAGGCACTCGAGGTCGAGGCGGCCCTCCCGCATGCGCCGCCGGGCGCGCTAAGCCGAGGACCGGCCGGAAGCTCCGCAGACAACGCGAGGCGGTGCGACGAGCGGCCGCCCAAGCGTCGTCGCACCTCGGCTGCGCAGGAGGCGGTGCAGATGGTGGCAGACCTGGAGACGGCGGACGCGGAGCTCGACGCGCCGCCTGTGCGGAGGTGCGCCGTCACGCTCGACCGCTGCTTGCCCAGCAGCGCCAACCGCGGCGCGGCCCCTCCTCGCCTCGGCATCGGCGACGGGTGGGCCGCCTCGGCCGCCTCCTCGTGGGTGAGCCTCGCTCCGCCGCCGCCGCCGTCGACACTGACGGAGGGGCTGCGCGACGGAGGGGCTGCGCCTGCACCTCTCGAGCAGCAGCGCCACCGGTCACGCTTGTGTGTTCAAGCTTCGGTCGGGCCGCTTTCAGGCGCAGCGCAGGGTGGGCGGGCGGCTGCTGCACCTCGCCCTCTTCGAGAGGAGCTCCGCAAACACGACCTCGTCCTCGGTGCGGAGCTTGAGGCCCGGGCCGGCGACGCGAGGAGGCGCCGGAAGCGTGGGCTGCGAACCGTCGTCGCCGCTTCCGTGGACGACGTCGGTGCGCGAAGCCATGCCCGGAGGAGGTCTAGCCGCGGGAGTCTACCCCGGTAGTCCGCGCCCGTCTTTTTACCGCCCCTTCCAATAACGTTTCCTTGAGGCGCATCTCGCGGCCGCGGAGATACGTGTCTCCCACCAAGCAGTGTGAAATTCCTGTGTTTGTGCCAGTGCACGCCAGTCCCGTGCCCAGCGTCGTGCGAGGGCGAGTTTTGTTGTAAAATTCTTTTCGAGAGCGCCTTCGTTGTTAATAATAATACAGACGGATGGTCACTTGGACTTGCAATAGCCACATGACACGCACACACCCGCAGGGTTCGTGAGTGAATTTTCACACTTTCACTTTCACATGTGAATTCATGTGAATTTCACATGAAACATTTCGGCCGCCCCCGTTTCACTGAAAATTTCACAAGTTCGACTACTTTCGAAGGCTCTGGCATCTCCGAGGCGGCAGCGGCGGAGGCGGCAGCAGTCGAGGCGGCAGCGGCGGAGGCGGCAGCGGAGAGAGCGGCGGTGCGCCTACCACTGCCGGCACCGGTAGGGATCTCTGTGCCACCAATGCCGCGCGTTCCTGCTTCCCTGCAGCGAGGCCGTGTGGTCAAGGCCGTGGTCGTCCCCAAGGCTCAAAGAACAGGGGCCCGCCCTCACTGCATCAAAACGCGGTGTTTGAAAGCGAGGAAGTGTAGAAAGGAGAAAGAGCCCACAATAACTAGTGAGAGGAGGTGCAGCTTGGTTCGTGTCCTCGGGCGCTCGAGGACGTGTGTGTTGCCTCAATGTTCTTTTAATGCGCGCCCCCGCCGAAATACACTGCAAATACACCATACACGCGAGATGCGTCGGCAGCGACGCGCACGACCTCTTAAGAAGCACCGTGTCGTTAGGGTTAGGAGCTGCACGGGCTCGCTCTGCTCCCGTCCGCTAGCCATCGGGCTTCACACGTTCCAACCCGTGGTACCTCTCTAGGGAACGCGCCCGTTCGCTGCCCGGCTGGATACTACAGGGCGGATACTTGCGCGAAAGTAATTACTAATGACTAATTACTCTCCAAACTGGGAACCCTCGCATCTCCAGCCCGGAGGGCAGGAGCCCCACGGCATTCAAAGTGCAAGGCCCGGTGCACGTGGGTGAGCAGCAGCCTGCGGCCCCCGCTCCCTCCCGACAAACGCACAAACCAAACTCCCGCACACACACACACCGCCGACGGCGCCGACTTTACCTGGGGCGGGGGCCGCCACGGCTGTCTAGGCCACGGAGAGGACCTGTCGAACCAGCTGCTGCCCAAGAAGATCGAGATGTGGGCGACGGGGCAGTGAGAAAGTTGGACAAGGAGGGGATGCTCAGGCTTCTCGCGGAGCTCTCAACGGGGGGAGGATTCGGTTCGGCGCCACGGCTGGGCCGAGCCCGAGCACGCAGCCACCCGAGGCACTGAGTTAGACTTGCTGCTGGTTTTACCCAGATATCTCCTGTACCGTGTTTGTTATGACCCCCCCCAATGAACACACCAGTTAGGGTGGGCGAGACGATCGAGGGGTCCCGTACCATGCGGAACCGACCCTATCCAGTGCTCAAGTGCTCAAGATATCTTCTCGGGGTTGAGGGGTGTCAGTTTTATTTGATTATTTATTCGGCGGCCGCGCAGATCGCCTTGAGCCAGACGTTCATGTCGAGGGAGATCTCGCCGCGGTACCCGGGACGCTCCTGCAGGGCAAAATGCGCGTGCTTGCGGCCGAAACTAGAGGAAAACGGGCAAATGCGGAAGCGAAATCGCAATCGCGTCACGGAAGAAAATTTGGTGTCGGAAGAAGACGTGGCGCCCGTTTTCTTCTCGCCACCGGCCTCCTTCTGTGAGCCACAGGCGAGCTATGCCTCTCAATTCGGGTGCCTTGCTCGGCTGGTGCCAGCGCGAGACTGCCACGTATGATGGGGTGAGCGTTGAGAACTGGAGCCGTTCGTGGAACGACGGGCTCGCCTTCTGTGCGCTGCTGCACCGTCACTTCCCCGATGACATCCGCTTTGGATCTCTCAACAGTTCGACGCCACAGAGCCGCGCTCGCAACTTTGAGCTCGCCTTTGGGGTCGCTGAGAGGAGGCTCGACGTCGAACGGCTTTTTGATGTGGAGGACATGATGGCCACATACCCACGGCCCGACGGCCGTTCAGTCACGACCTACGTCGTCCTGCTGTACAATGCAATCGAGGAGCGAGGCATGGTCGCGGCTACTGCGGTGCCTCTTGATGCGGATGGGGAGAAGAGAAAGGTCAGCCACCGAGGGCGGGGTTCTTCAGAGATCTCGCATCCGCCTGCGCAGGTGCAGCTTACTCCGCTGCCGCTGCCCGACCGCTCGGAGGACGACAGCGCGTTGTCGCCTGCAGAGCTTGCCATGATTCGGAAGTGCAATCAGAAGATGGAGGCGCTGAATGCCAAGCTTCAACACTCTCCTCGCAGCCATGTGCCAACAGCCGAGGAGCAGGCGATGCTCTTGTCCATGGCGGCGCTCAATGCAGCGCTGGAGTCGGACGCACGCAACCCGGCAAGGGTTGTCAGCCGACTAGTTAGTGTGTGTTCGCATCGCCCCTAGATTCTCAAAAGAGATCGCTTATTAGTTTGAGTCCGTGGCCCGCGTGGGGAGCCGCGGTACGGCTTTATGACGACGCGCTAGCCGCTAGCGCTACACGCGGCGCGTCGCGGCCCCGCCGCCGCCTCGACTGTGGTCTGTGCACGTGTACGGTGTACGCCCGCAAGAGCCGCATCCGGCGAAGACCGTATACACGAAGCCGTATACTCTCAACTCAGCCTCCAAGAACCCTCGTAACCCAGGAGCGAAAGATCAAAGAATTTCAGCGCGCGACCGCTCGAAATCTCGATCCATGGAGCCGCTCGCACAGAGTGTGCTGAGGCCTACACTCTCTACTCTGTACACTGTACTAGATAGAGCCGTACGTAAGGGCCGGAGGCGGCGGCACCGACGTACCTACGGCTATGCCCGCCGCTCGCTCTCGCCTGTGCTCGCAAGGGACATGGGTAGGGGGCCGCCTTCCACCACTTCATGACCCGGACTCCGCCTCTGCCGGCCGCGCGCCTTGAGCGCTTTTTTTCGACGACGTCGCGCTTGAGCTTCTGCGTGGCGGTGAGCTCCCCTCCGGGCACGGAGAGCTCGGTGTCCAGCACGACGAACTTCTGCACCTTCTGCGCGCGCGACGCCGCGGCCGCGTTGGCGCGGTCGATGCCTTCCTGGACGGCCTTGGCCAGCTTGGGGTCTGCCTTGGCCTCGGCTACCGTGGTGGCGGAAGAGCCGATCGCCTGCATCGCGAGCAAGAAGTTTGCGTCGAGCTTGTCGGTCGGCCGCAGCGTGTCCGGGTCCATCACGACTCGCAGCGTGAGCAGGCACGAGAGGAACTTGCGCTTGTCTCCGATGAGCACGGCGTTGCTCACCATCGGGCACTGCAGCTAAGGTCGCGTTCAAATGCCCGGAACGGCCGTCTCAGTGGTGTCCGGCCGGCGCGATCACCGAGCTGTGACGCTCAGGGAAGACTGATGAGGTGCTGGTTTCTTTGCCCAGGCCTGGC
>NW_005197273.1:491343-493362 GCF_000372725.1 Emiliania huxleyi CCMP1516
ACGGGGGATTCTCCCCAAACCTTGCTCAGCTGATCAGCCTGGGGGGAGGCCAGGCCTGGGCAAAGAAACCAGCACCTCATCAGTCTTCCCTGAGCGTCACAGCTCGGTGATCGCGCCGGCCGGACACCACTGAGACGGCCGTTCCGGGCATTTGAACGCGACCTTCGGGGGCAAAGACATGGGCTCTATGGCTCAGACTGGACTCCTCTTGGTCCCTTCTGATGCCCTAGGCCACACCTGGGCCTTACCCGGGGTTCTAGGGGGCGGGCAGGGTTTGCCCCCGCGAACTGGCCCGAGGGACCTTAACGACCACCCAGAAAAGCTTTCTGAGCGAACCAATCGGGCCATGATCATCAGCATATGTCCCCTCAACAACACCGTGGGCGTTTGAGCGGTATTTGAGGAGCACCGCCACTCTGAAGTTCGGCCGGGTGGTCTGCAGACCCCCCCCCTCCCCCCCCCCGGAGCAGACTAGGCCAGCCCCGTCGGGCAGCCCCGCGAGCGCATGGGCGGCCGGCGCGAGCGGACAACGGCGGGCCGAGATCGCGCTCGTTTGGCACGAAAACGAGAAGGCCGCAGGGGGGAGGTGAGTTTTCGGTCCCTAAAGCCGTGTAGACGCTTCAGAAGGCTTCGACCTTCGTACCCCTCCGCGCTCCGGTCTATTATGAAGATCCGCAGGACTGGAGCGAAAAAAAGCAAGCGAGTGCATTGTGCCGACTGCCGTGGGGGCGCGCTCCTGCCCGTTTCCGGGCGTGTGGCTCTGGCTGTGGGGGAAACATCTCTTTTCGCCGCACGGGACCCACCCACCGTGGCACCGACGGAAAGGCCGGGATGCCTCCACCAAACAAAGCACAACCTCGGCGACGAGACTCTAGAGACGGACAACGGCTCGGCCGCACACAGTTGGGTCCTGCAGAGCGGCGCTGCCGCCTTCACCACCCAGGGCGAGCGGCCCCGCAGGCTGCCGGGGCGTGAGGCGCGCGGGTCAGCGAGAGCGGCGCGCCGCCGCCTCGAGCTCGTCGATCCCCTTGGCGAGCCGGCGCAGCAGCAGCTCCTACGGCGGCGTGTCGCGGGCGTGGCATGGACGCGTCCGGGACAGGGCGAGCCGGCGCAAGCTCTGCCCCGCGCCTCCGACGTCTCCTTCACCAGCGCGCATCTCGGCTGCATCTCGGCTGCACCTCGGCTAGATCTCGGCTAGATCTCGGCTAGATCTCGGCTACATCTCGGCCTCCGACGTCTCCTTGACCAGCGTGCCCGGCGCCATCTCCGCGCGCGCGACGCGCAGCCGCGCCGACGGCTCCGACTCGGCAAGGAGACGGAGTGCGCCGTCCGGATTGCCTACTCGTAGTGAGTACTCGTAGTGAGTGATCACGACTTCATGGCTACTCATTGATGACTCCTTGATGGCCCACGCCCGGGGGTGGCCTGGGAAGGGCTGGGGGCACGAGGGTTGGGGGCACTTCACCGAGGCTGCTAGGTGGTGTGCCGTTGCGCTTCCTCGGTGAAGTGAGCCTTGCTAGCTGGGGGCGGGAGCATGAGGCGGACGCTCGGTGGAGGTGCAGCTGTGTGCGTGGTGATGCTGGTGGTGGTGGTGGTGGTGGTGTGTGTGTGTGTGTGTGTGTGTGTGTGTGTGTGTGTGTGTGTGTGTGTGTGTGTGTGTGTGTGTGTGTGTGCATCTAACCGCCGGGTTGCCCCTCGCACGCTCCCCCCCCTCGGTGCACTTGTACTCCGAAGCGCGCGTCTATGACTCACAAACACGAATGCCTCCTGTCTTAGAGCACCCCCGCAACACCAGCGAGACGGCCACGACGCCAGCGATGTCCACCGTGCTGTCGCAACGAGAGAGGGCGCGCTCGAGGAAGTCCGTGGGGAGCTCGAGGACGCGGGCGGCCGGCGCCGTGTCTGAATAGGGACCACCCCCCCATGAAGCAGCGGACCCAGTGGCCAGGCGGCACAACCCGCCACACCCCCCATCAGACATCGCCACAAAAAAAATTTTACAACCCTGCGCATGAAAAA
>NW_005197273.1:493462-531430 GCF_000372725.1 Emiliania huxleyi CCMP1516
GCTCGCCCCCCTCGGCCCACTTGTCCTCCGCCCCGCGCGCCTACGACTCACACACACCAATGCCGTTGTCTTCTAGCACCCCCCCCCCCCCCCCCCTCGGCTCACGTGCTCTCGCGCCTCCTCCTTCTCGTACGAGTCGTACCCGTAGCCCGTCGTGACGAAACGCAACAGCACGCCGTCGGGCAGGTCCGCCACAGTCACCTATTAGTTACGACTCACTCTTGACGATGCAGAGGCAGCACGCCGTCGGGCGATCCCGCCACAGCCACCGGCGTGGGGAGGCCCTGTCCAGGGCGCAGCAGCTGCCGCGCAAACTCGCGCAGCCAGGAGGCGGCCTAAGGGAAGGGAAGGTAAGGTAAACTTCTCCACACACGCGAGGTGGTGGGGCAAGGGCCAAGCGACCCTCGCGTCTCCACGTCTAGTCGACAGGCGCCCCACGGCATCCAAAGTGCACGGCCCAGTGCGCGTGGGTGAGGTGTGTGTCTAGAGGAGGCGGGGCCTCGTGCGGCGTCACTGCCTCGAGCGGCCGGCGGTAGATCTCTGGCCCGACGAGCTTGAGCCACTCGTCGTCGAGGCCTATTGATTAATTAATTAATTAATTAATTAATTAATTAATTAATTAATTCACTAAGCTTCAGCCACTCGTCGTCGAGGCCTATCGCTGCGGGTCGGGCTGCGGTGCGCCACACCGCACTGTGCTAGACCGGCTCGAGGAGCGCGTCGTGGAGGCCTATCGCTGATCACATGTCACAGTACATCACTGATGACACTCAGGCCAGCTTGCGCCACTCGTCGCGCAGGCCGGCGCCCGCGGCGGCGGCGGGCGGGGGGGAGGAGGAGGAGCGCGGCGCGGCGGAGAAGGTCGCGTTGACCTACACGGCACAGCAGCATGCACGGGAGTCACACAAGGCTGGCACCGCACTCTTCCTTCACACCATCAGCTGCGTCGGCCGACTCGGGCCGTCGCAGCGCCTCGACCAGCACGGCCGCCGCGTCAGCAGTGCTCATCTCGCCCGACAGCGCGTCCCCGGGCGCGAGCTCGACGGAGGGGGAGGAGGCGGAGGCGGAGGCGGAGGCGGAGGCGGAGGAGGAGGAGGCGCGTGGCGATGGCTTGAGCTTACCGAACCGGGCGATGGAGTGGCCGGGGAGGGCCTGCCGCGTGTAGCAACGGGCGGTGCTCGTGACACAATAACTGACGATACTCATCATGACTGGGTGGGGAGAGATGGGGAGAGATGGGGAGATATAAGACTCGCCACGCCCGGGCGGCGAGGGGGCCTTCCGGGCGGCGAGGCAGCGAGCGCACGAAAAGAGTGCCAGCGAAGTGAGGCTACGAATGAGCGGGCGGGCGGGCGCCTTCCGGGCGGCGAGCAACGCCTCCTGCTCCAGCGCGCGCTGCTTGTCGAGCTTCCCACCGAACATGTTCTCCTACCATCAGCGGCGCCCCCCGGGGTTGGCGCCGAGCTAGAGAGGTGCTCCGGCGCTGCCACCCAAACGTGGTCTCCATCGAGAAGGGCAGCGCGTTTGTCCGGTCGACACCTGTCCTCAACGCGGACGCATCAATGGAGCCGCTGGAGTGGGAGCTGGGACGGAGCGTCCGGTGGTCGACGCGCCGTGCGTCGAGACGAGCAGCAGCCGGCGAGTGCGCGCGGGGAGGGCCTTGAGCAGCCGGCCGACCGCCTTGGGCTCGGCGCCGCCGCTGCCGCACGCCCCTGGCGGGGGCGCGCAGTCAGTGTGAGGGAGGGGAAGGGGAGGGCGCACGCCCCTGGCGAGGGCACAGCCAGCGAGTATGAGGGTGGGGAGGGGGAGGAGACTCCGATGTTGAGTTGTGCAGGACTCCGCAGTGATGCGGGCGCTCCTCCCCTACCTCGCTATGGAGCCGAACCCACCTTCCGAGAGGACGAGGACGGCGTCTGCGTCGGAGAGCGAGCGAGCCAGCGCGCTCGGCGTGAAGGGCGAGAACGGGCGGACCTGGCGGGACGAGATGCGGCCGAGATGCGGCCGAGATGCGGCCGAGACATCTCCGAGATACAACCGAGACCATCTCCGAGAGACAGCCGAGAGACAGCCGCGATATGGCGGACCTCGACGCCGAGTGCGGCCGCCGCGCCGCCCTCCGGCTCCGTGCACAGAGCCGCCACCTCCCACCCCTCGCCTATTTCACACTCCCTCGCCGTCGGCGAAGAGAACGCACACACAGCCGCCACCTCCCGCCCCTCGCCTATTTCACACTCCCTCGCCATCGGCGAAGAAAGAACGCACACAGAGCCGCCACCTCCCGCCCCTCGCCGGAGGCGGCGAGCGCGTCGCAGAGGGCCGCACCGAGCTCGGACTCGGCGCCTAGTGAATGGTCAGTGAGGCTGCAACCGTCGGTAGCAAAGAAGGGTCGCCCCGAGGTCGGTCTCTCGGCGCCTAGTCAATCGGAACCAGCAGCAGCAGTCACAGAAGCAGGCAACGACCGGCTCCAAGCTCGGCCTCGGCGCCGACGACGGCGATGCGCGAGCCCGGCGTCAGCAGCGCGCGGCGAGGGTCCGCAAAGTCCAGCTCCGAGTCGCGGGATGCGGCGGCGGCGGCGGCGGCGGCGGCGGCGGCGGCGGCGGGCTCGGCGGCGGCGGCGCTCGCTCGCAGCTTATCGACGGCGGCGTCGATCTTGGCCATGGCCTCGGCCTTGACTGAAGTGAGCTCCGCCTCGAGGCGCGATTCGAGCTCGTCCTGTAGCTTTGAGGCCGCGTCGGCGAGGTCGCCTACCCGCAAGGCTTCGGGAGGGCTCGCGAAAGGCCCAGGCGGCGTTTCGAGGCGGCGACGGCGAGGGTCGGTCGCCCTGAACGGCGTTGAAGGCCTGCTTGCGCTCGTCGACCATCGAGTCGAGCACGCGCTCGTCACTCGCACGGAGCTCCTCCTTCTCCATCGAGCCCAGCGCCTGCCGCAGCTGCGAAGCGAGCTCATCACCGAGCGAGAGCCCGTCGTCGTCGCCGCCGCCCGGGTCGGCCTCCGCCTGCGCGAGCGCGGCGCCGGCCCGAGGCGCCCAGGCCAGTCCGAGGCTGCGCTGCTGCGGAGCTAGCTGGAAGCAGAGCGAGGCCGGGAGGAGAGCGAGCAGCCGAAGAATCGGCGCGGCCATTTCGATGAGTGAGCAAACAAAGAATTTTCAGTGCCTAGCTCTTCGAAGCTTTTCTTTCTTTAGAATCCAGGAGATCAACTTAAAAATCTTCTTTCTGGCGGCACATGAGCGACACGCGCATCGACAACCCAACCCTCGCCGACCTGACCGAAGCGGCGATTCAAGCGGCTGCGCGAGGCGAGGAGGTGGCGCTGCTGGCATGGCTCGACAGCGGCGGGCGGGTCAACGCGACTTGCGGGGTAGGCGATGTGAGCGGCGTCACCGCACTGATGGGCGCCGCCGGCTACGGCCAAGAGCGGGTGGTCGAGCTGCTGCTGCAGCGCGGCGCGGAGATCAACAAGCAGGACAGCGACGGCTGGACCGCGCTGATGTACGCCGCTGACAACGGCCACGAGCGGGTGGTCGATCTTCTGTTGCAGCGCGGCGCGGAGATCAACAAGCAGAGCAGCAACGGCGACACCGCGCTGATGGGCGCCGCCGGCAACGGCCACGAGCGGGTGGTCGAGCTGCTGCTGCAGCGCGGCGCGGAGATCAACCAGCAGAACAGCGACGGCTGGACCGCGCTGATGCTTGCCGCCCAGAAGGGCCAAGAGGGGGTGGTTGAGCTGCTGCTGCAGCGCGGCGCGGAGATCGACAAGCAGGACGGCAACGGCGGCACTGCGCTGATGGGCGCCGCCCAGCATGGCCAAGAGCGAGTGGTCGAGCTGCTGCTGCAGCGCGGCGCGGAGATCAACAAGCAGAAAAGCGACGGCGGCACCGCGCTGATGGTCGCCGCCACCAACGGCCACGAGCGGGTGGTCGACCTGCTGCTGCAGCGCGGCGCAGAGATCAACCAGCAGGACAGCAGAGGCGGCACCGCGCTGATGGTCGCCGCCGGCAACGGCCGCGAGCGGGTGGTAGATCTGCTGCTGCAGCGCGGCGCAGAGATCGACTTGCAGAACAGCAGAGGCGTCACCGCGCTGATGCTCGCCGCCTTCCGAGGCCACGAGCGGGTGGTCGAGCTGCTGCTGCAGCGCGGCGCGGAGATCAACTTGCAGAGCGGCGAAGGCTGGACCGCGCTGATGTTCGCCGCCCACGGCCACCCCGCCGTCGTCCTCCGCCTGCTTCGCGCGGGCGCAGATACAGCGGTGCGCTCTGAGGGCGGCAAGTCCGCGCTGCAAATGGCCAAGGAGAAGGGCCACGCCGCCTGCGTCGGCGCCTTCCGGCAGCACATCGAGGAGGTGACTGCGGCCCAGCGCGAGGCGACGGCGGGCGGTGCGGGCGTCGCTTCCTCGGGCGAGGCGGCGGCGGGAGCGAGGGCCGCGGCCTCTTCCGGCTCACCGGGCAGCCTTTCCGAAGAGGCGGGGATAGCGGCTGCGCAAGGCGACGAGGCGGCGCTGCTGGCGTGGCTTGACAGCGGCGGGCGGGTCAACGCGACTTGCGGGGTAGGCGATGTGAGCGGCGTCACCGCGCTGATGCTTGCCGCCCAGAAGGGCCAAGAGCGGGTGGTCGAGCTGCTGCTGCAGCGCGGCGCGGAGATCAACAAGCAGAACAGCGACGGCTGGACCACGCTGATGCACGCCGCCAGCCAAGGCCACGAGCGGGTGGTCGAGTTGCTGCGGCGGCGCGGCGCGGAGATCAACAAGCAGAGCAGCAACGGCGACACCGCGCTGATGCACGCCGCCAGCCAAGGCCAAGAGCGGGTGGTCGATCTGCTGCTGCGGCGCGGCGCGGAGATCAACCAGAGCAACGGCGGCACCGCGCTGATGGGCGCCGCCCACTACGGCCACGAGCGGGTGGTCGAGCTGCTGCTTCGGCACGGCGCAGAGGTCGACTTGCAGGACAGCAATGGCGGCACCGCGCTGATGCACGCCGCCAGCCAAGGCCGCGAGCGGGTGATTGACCTGCTGATGCAACGCGGCGCGGAGGTCAACATGCAGAACAGTCGCGGCGGCACCGCGCTGATGCTCGCCGCCGCCCACGGCCACCCCGCCGTCGTCCTCCACCTGCTGCGGGCGGGCGTAGACGCGGCGTTGTGCACTGCGAGCGGCAGGACGGCGCTGCAGATGGCCAAGGAGAAGGGCCACGCCGGGTGCGTGCGCGCCCTTGAGGAGCATGCGGCGGCGGCGGAGGCGGCGGCGGAGGCGGCGGCGGAGGCGTCGGCGGAGGCGGCGGCGAGGGAGGCGGAGAGAGCGGCGGCGGAGGCTGAGGCGGCGCGGCATGCCGAGGCGCTGCTGGCGGAGGAGGAGGCGGAGAAGGAGGCGGAGCGCGCCAAGGAGAGCAAGAAGGGCAAGAAGAAGAAGAAGAAGGGGAAGGGCGGCGGAGGCGGCGCTGGGCCGTCGCGGGAGCCCGAGGATGAGGCAGCGCTGGCGGCGGCGGAGGAGGCGGAGTTGGCGGCGGCGCTCGAGGAGAGCGCGAGGCTGGAGGAGAAGAGGCGGGCGGCGGTGGAGCAGCCACCAGAGCCGGAGGCGCCGCCGGGGGAGGAGGAGCCGCCGACCGACTTCATCTGCCCGATCACGACCGAGGTCATGAGCGACCCGGTGATGGCGGCGGATGGGCATGCTTACGAGCGGACGGCGATCGAGCGCTGGCTCGCGACCAAGTCAACGAGCCCAATGACGGGCGCGGAGCTCGAGAACACTAGCCTCTTCCCGCACCACATGCTGCGCAGGCAGATCCGAGAGTGGCGAGAGGACGGTAGGTCGTGATTAGGTTTGTGTACCTCTTTTGGTACACCTGTGTCGAACCTGTGTGCTGTGCGAGAGAGTTTTGTTGCATTCTTTTTCGCTTCGTCTAAAATTCTTTTTCTCGTGGCCCGGGCGCGGGTCGCTGGTGGTGATGGGGGAGGGCATCGCTGGGGAGGTGGAGGGGTGGCGGGAGCAGGTGAGGGCTGGGCAGCATCTGCTGCTCACCGAGGACCCCTGGTGGCGCTGCTGCGCGGCGCTGGCTGGGGGGGCGGGAAGTCCCGTCAGGGACGCCAGCGGGGGGCGCGGCGGGAGCGGAAGCGGTGGGAGTTGGATGAGGGGGATGATGGTTGTTTCGGCGAGCACTACGGTGCTTGCGGATTCGATCATCCGCCTTCGGACGACTTCCTCTATGGCGAGGACGACGGCTTCTAAGGAAGCCGTCGTCTGCGCCTTGTTGGTGCCAGCGCGCGCCAGTCCCGTGCCCAGTGTCGTGCGACCGCGTTGTAAAATTCTTTTTCATGCGCAGGGTTGTAAAATTCTTTTTCTCGCGATGTCTGATCCGCCGCGCCGCCGCTCGCGCCGCCTCGCCACCGGGGCCACCGCCTCCTCCGCCGCCGCTCCCTCGCCAGACACGCCGCCGCCCGCCCGCCTCCTCGACCTCCCCACGGACCTCCTCGAGCGCGCCCTCTCTCGCTGCGACAGCCCCGTCGACATCGCTCGCGTCGCGGCCGTCTCGCTGCTCTTCCACGCCTCGCTCGCGGCGGAGGCCATCCGCTTGTGGGCGCAAGAGCGCGGCTTCGAGCTGCCGGCGCAGCCAGAGGGTGAGGGCTGCCCCGTGCGGTGGCTGTGCTTCGCTGCGCTGCTGCGCGAGTCCAACCCGCCGGCGAGGGCGGCGGCAGGCGTTCGGCACAGCCTCTTCATCGACGGCGAGGGGCGGCTCTCGTCGTGCGGCTGTGCGCCGAATCACCGCCCAGGCGTCCTTGGCCACGGCGAGGGCGTGACGCAGCTCAACACGCCGACCCGCCTCCCTTCCCCGCTGGGAGGCGAGCGCGCCGTGAGCGTCTCGGCTGGAGCATTCCACAACCTCGCCCTTACCGGCAGCGGCGCCATTTGGAGCTGGGGCCAGGGAGGCTTGAGCGCGCTGGGCCACGGCGACGACGATGACGACGACGATGAGCAGGACAAATGCGAGCCGAAGAAGGTCGAGGCTTTTGCTAGCCAGCGCGTCGTCGCTGTGTCGGCTGGAGCCGTCCACAGCCTCGCCATCACCGCCGACGGCGCCGTCTGGAGCTGGGGCTATGGAGGCGAAGGCTGGCTGGGCCACGGTAACAAGCAGCACCAGCTGCTGCCGAAGAAGATCGAGACCTTTGCAGGGCAGCGCGTTCTCGCTCTGTCGGCAGGGGACAACCACAGCCTCGCCCTCACCGCCGACGGCGCCGTCTGGAGCTGGGGCAATGGAGGCTATGGCAAGCTCGGCCACGGCGACCAGCAGTCCCAGCTGCTGCCGAAGAAGATCGAGGCCTTGGCTGGGCGGCGCGTCGTCGCCGTGTCCGCTGGAGATAGGCACAGCCTCGCCCTCACCGCCGACGGCGCCGTCTGGAGCTGGGGCGATGGAGGCTGGGGCCAGTTGGGCCACGGCGACCAGGATCGCCAGCTGCTGCCCAAGAAGGTCGAGACCTTCAGCGCGGGTCAGCGTGTCGTCGCTGTGTCAGCCGAATGCTCGCACTCCCTCGCCCTCACCGCCGACGGCGCCGTCTGGAGCTGGGGCAATGGAGGGAACGGCCGGCTGGGCCACGGCGACCAGCACATCCAGCCGCTGCCCAAGAAGGTCGAGGCCTTGGCGGGCCAGCGCGTCGTCGCTGTGTCGGCGGGAGGCTTCCACAGCCTCGCTATCACCGCCCACGGTGCCTTCTGGAGCTGGGGCTATGGAGTCTCTGGCCAGCTGGGCCACGGCGACGAGCACCAGCAGCTGCTGCCCAAGAAGATCGAGGCGTGGGCGCCAGGTCGGTGACACGGCTGTCACCTGTTGTAGTCTGCGCCGCCACACAGGGATTTTTAAGGAGAGGAGTGTGGTGCTAGCCGTCGCCCACGGAGTCTGCCTTTTCCTATCTCTCTTCGCAGTCCCTCGCCGATATTCTCGCTGCAACCTTCATGCCACCTTGCGGTCGTCCCACTCTTGTCGTTCTCTCCCTTGTCATTTCCTCCTCTGTCGCGTCGTTCCCTTCTGCCTCATATGCCATGTCCGCCTTGCGTTTGTTTTCATAAGGTAGGTAGGTAGGTTTCATAACATCGAAGGCTAAGCTCAAAAAGAAACTTGGAGCACTTGGAGTGCAGTCGGCAACCGCACATCCAGGGCCGGGGAGCTGAGAAGCGCACCCAGCGGGCCGGATGATTGGCATCGGGTTGCGGGCAAGAGAGCCCTAGCCCAGGGGGTGCGCGTTCGCAGGGAAAGGGCCGTAAAGTAAACACGGGTCTCCGAGGGTTAGTCCGCGCTCCAGGTTTCCCCTAGCAGCGGAGCGCCCCCTCTACTCGGAGCTAATAAACACCAGACACGCACACGACGTACATCCTCACTCGACGTCACCCCTCGAGGCTTCCCGGTCTGGCCTCCCCCCCCTCGGTCTGGAGGGGCCCTCTTATCCCCTCAGTCCTCCCCCCACTCGCTTTCCGCTGGTTGGGCAACGGATGCGGGGCCCGACCCCCCCTCTGTAATCTCGCTGCCTTACACTCACTGACCCATGAAACAGATGGTGGTTGCCGTGGTCTTCCTCCTCGACGCCGCGCTGGCATTTGGCAGCACCGCAGGCACTGAAGCCTTGCTGCTAGGCACTGAAGCCGCAGCGCCCGATTACATCGCCACCAAGGCCTCCTACTGCTCGTCGCTGCAGCAGCAGCTGGACGAGCACATGGCTTCGGGTGACGCCACGTTGCCGCAAAAGATGATTTTCGATTTCCTCGCCATAAACGCCACGCAGTTCCAGGGCAAGCTGCTGCCGTGGTTCGACCTCAACCTGCAGTGCCTCAACGTGCTCTACCCTCTCACCATCGCTACGGTTATCCAGGGCAAAAATATGACCGAGTCTCAGCGCAGCACCGTGGCAGGCATCATCAGGGATGGCTTCGCCGTTCACATGTCGCTTGGGCGTACGAACTGGGCGCGCCACATGGGCGTGCCCGAGTCGAACCTGAACGCCATCGCGTGGGCTAACGACGAGCTTCTCCACAAGACGATGGCCGGCCCGTTCGTGCCCGCCACCGAGCTGTTCTGCGAGAAGCTCCAAGCCGAGTACGACGCGCTGCTGGACCTCGGCGATTCGATGAACGTGTTCCACAAGCAAAACAGGTTCGGCAAGAGGAACAGGTTCCTCGCGCCGGATGGGTGGATGTACAAGACCTGCCGCACGGGCGCAGGTTTGCGCTGCGCCTGCACTGCACATCTTCTGCCCTCATACGTTGCAGAGGCACATGCACGCATGCACGCACATGCACATGCACATGGGCACGTACACGTACATTTGTCATGCAGACACCCTCGACCTGCTCGACCTCCTCATCGCAATGCTGAGTAATCTCGACTGGGAGCAGCACCGGCAGGACTACCTCAGCGCTCTGAACCGCGACCCCGCCTACGCCGCGGCGTTGGTGAAGCACACGATCCTGCACTGGCAGTCGCTGTTTGCGGCCGGCTTGAACCCCTTCAACATCGACAAGCTCTTCGAGGAGTCCTTCGAGGCGCGGCCGTGTTGCAGCCGTGTTGCAGCCGTTAATATTAACGCGTTCATACAGCCGTCCATCAGTTGGACGAGTTGCGACTAGTAACTAAACACTGGTCGTAGTGTGCAGTGGAGGGGGGCTTGCCGCAATGAGTACAGTTGTTCATATGCAGGCTCTCGTGCCGGCGAGCGCCATCTGGCTGGAGAAGTACGCGTGACGCGTCGAGCTCGGTCGGTCCTCTCGGAGATGTAATACAGACACCTCCAAGCTCGCCAACCGGTTCGCCGCGAGCAATTCTTGTCATGTGCATGACTGTGTGGAGGCACTACAGGTACAGCTGTACGGCGCGGTATACGCGCGGCAGAGCGTGAAAGCTCTCCGCGAGGTTGTACGGCAGTAGGGTGACCGCGTAGCTACGGACATTGGTTGGGTGTGCATGCACATGCACATGCACATGTGCATGTCGTAGGGGTAGAGGGTTGCCCGCCTTGCCCAAAACTTCGTTTAGAGACCTGCGGCGGCCGGCTCGCAGACGAGTGCTGACAGACTGCTGAAGCCTGAGCTTAGGTCTTAGCCCCCGGGGTTATAAATATAAAATTGAATTTAACAACAGAACACCCTCGCACGACACTGGACGCGGGACTGGCGCGCGCTGGCACGGACACGGGCACACCACTGGAGCCGCGCGCAAGTAAGTGCGCGGGTGTTCATATCTGCAGCCTTGGGCTCGCTCGAGGGCGCCTTCGCCCTCCTAGCAGCAGCGAGTCGCCCACGCCCACGGCATCTTGAACAGGGTGAGGGTGCCGCGGCCGCGGACAAACCTGCGGGCGAGAATCTCGCTTTAGGACCGTGATATACATCAAAGTGCTACGTTGGCCGGAAGAATGTCTCCTTCTCGCGTCGGGACGCGGGGGACCACATGTTGAGGACCTCTGCCTGAGGACCTCGCTCGCGGCAATCACACCACTTTCGTGACTCGCTTCCTCTACCTACCATGGGACCATGGCAGACACTCCCAAAGGTGGTGTGGGCTTTTTGCGTTTGTTTGGAAGTGATATCCTCAAATTCTTTTATTTCACGGTTCGAAGTCCTTGCCGCCAATGCTGCTACTTCTGCTGTCGGCAACGGCGACCGTCCAGCGGCCGATCCAGCGTCCCAAGGTATCGCACGTGCTGCTGCGCGCCTCTGTCAACGGCGAAGAGCCGCTTCGTTGTGCGCCTTGCGACGTCCGCATCCTCGGCGCGACAGCAAGTCCGATCATACAGCGCACAGCGCAAGTTGCCGCAGGCCAGATCATTGCTCGATATAAGGAGGAGCGTTGCGCGTTTATGCAGAGCGTGGCCGGCCTCGCCAAGCGACCTGCGTCGGCTGCTTCGGGATCTGCACGCGACGCTGCCGTCGAGCTCCTCCTTGCGCTTACACTGAACCTGCCCTGTTGGGTCTTGCTGGGTGTTGTGTTGTCCTCGTGGGATGTGAAAATGCTCTGATTTCGTAGCATGGTGGAGAAGAGATCAGAGAAAACAAAAGTAAATCCCTGCGCGACAGCGCTCCGTCAATCACAATCTCCCACGCCGTCATTGCACCACTACTCGACAGATGACACCGGGCGTGCCCACGGCAGCGCCGTGCATGCTAGATACTAGACACCCGGCCGGGGCTCCGACCGCCGCTCGCGCCCGCCAGCGCTGCGCGCGACGGCGCCAAACTCCTCCGACGAGGTGGCCGAGCCGAGGGCCTGCCCCTACTTGCGCGAGTTGACGACGAGGCAGAGGGGGAGGCAGATGAGGAGGACGACGAAGCCGCAGACCTGGAGGGCGTACGACCACGAGCGGCCGCACTCCAAGTCGGCGTCGTCCAGCGCCTCGCAGGCGTTCGACTCCCACAGCGCAAACGGCACGACAGCGAGCACCGCCGCCGCGGCGACGAGGGCGGCGGTGAGGCAGGGCTTGGGACGCCTGGAGCAGGAGCCGTGGCAGGCGAGCACAAAGGCGATGAAGACGAGCAGAACCGTCAAGATCGACGCCGCCTCCGCGCCCGCGATCCAGGGCTTGAGCGTGGCCGAGTTGCCGACCGCGCCGCCGGAGCACTTGTCGTCACCGCCGCAGGTGTCGCCTTCGGCGCAGTCGTCGTCGTCGTCGCAGGAGCGCGCCTCCCAGGCGATGCTGCGGGCGTAGCCGCAGAGAATGTTGTCAAAGCCTTTTGAAATGAACTCGGGGTCCTGGATGCTTGGCGACGAGACGTACTCGCAGTGGTAGGAGACCACATCCGAGCAAGACCATTTGTCGCCGCCAAGAAAGGAAATGGCCACGTTGGCCAAATTGCAGGCGTCCTCGTTCAGATATCCGCCGACGCCCCAGATGCCATAGCCGACCGACCCACCATAATCGCTCCCGCGCACTTCATAGGTTCGCGTCCCGGCAGAGAATGCCGGCACAGCACACGCAACCACGACAAACATGCCACTGATGGCGAGAAGGACGGCGGCGACGCACATGCGGCGCTTGTTGATTGACTCGCTGCGCGACTGCACCTCCATCGTTGACGGAGCGGTGAAAGCGGAGCGGCGGTGTCCTGTCAATCGCTCCTTGGGCTAAAGTTTCTTTTTTCTTGGTTGAACAAAACTCTTCGCTTCACAAGGACCACGCCGCAACCGTCGCCTGCGCGCGACACGTTCCCGTCAGCAGGACTGTCCTGGTCGAGAGTGTGTGCCGCCGAGGCGGGACCACTCGGGGACAGTGCCGACGGGACGCGGCTCGAAGGGTGTGGCTCCGCAGCGCGGCTGGCACTCGTCGCAGAGGCCTCACCTTCGAAAAGTCGGGCATGGCTCTACCCGCAACTCTCTCGCTAACACGCGCGCACCGCCGAGCCTGCGGCGGGCGCGCTGCGGCCGCACGTCTAACTTCGTCATAGTGCCACGACGTGCGGCCTAGATTTAGCCCACGCGCCTCTGCTCGCAAACACTCACCCATTTGATTGTCACTGTCCGTGAGTGCGAGATTAGGGCTAGCCGCAGGCAGCTACCCCATGAGGAGGGCGTCCATAGACACCTCACTAGACCCCACATACGGTCTCGTCCGTGCCTCGCCGGCCGGGGAGATTGCTAGAGGTGGAGCATGCTGCTCTAGCCTCACATGTCACTTCCTGTCGTCTGTTGTTTGTTGTGCCCTTGTTTGTTTCTCTTGGCACCTTGGAGTGCTGGGGGGGGCGACAGGGAGGATGTGGCCTTGAGTTATGTGTACGCCAACTCAGGGTGTGTGGCAGCCAGCTGGCTGTGTGTCTTGTGAGCTTGTTTGTGTCTGTGTGTCGCTCGTGCGTGTCGTCATCATCTGTCTTGCGTCCACCCATACCGCGTTGGTGTCCAGTCCGAGCCTGGCTGTTCTTCACCTTTCTACCTACCTACTAACAAAAGTCGAACATACCCTTGCGCCTATGTGCCGTATGTGTTGTCGCCGAGCTCCATACTGCGATTATCAGAAGACCCGAGCACCTATCTGCCCTATATCATTAGTGCCGGCGCGGTAAAATTCTTGCCCACTCCGGATACCCATCACTGAGCCGACAATGCTACGGGTAGCCCCAGGGTGGCGCCCACCCCCATGCCCTCGGGCACTTGCCTGCGCCCTCGCGCACTAGCCCACGCCCTGCCCCGCAAGATCTCACTCCATCCCGGCCTGCGGCATTCCTCGGCACCCCCTTGCACGGAATCTGAGCGTGAGGGAATCTGAGTGTGAGGGAATCTGAGCGTGAGGGAACCTGGGCAGTGCCGCGTAGTGCGGCGTGCGCGGGCGTGCGCGGGCGTGCGCGGGGCGTGCGCGGGCGTGCGCGGGCGTGCGCGGGCGTGCGCGCGCGTGCGCGGCGTGCGCGGGCGTGCGCGCGCGCGCGCGCGTGCGCGGCGTGCGCGGGCAGGGCGCAGGCAAGTGCCTGAGGGTATGGGGGTGGGCGCCACCCTGGGGCTACCCATAGCATCGTCGGCTCAGTGATGGGTATCCTCCCTTTGCTGCCACTCATAAAATCACAAAATCACAACACAAAAAAAATCTCTCTCTCAAAATCACTGTGAGAGTCGTGATTTCTTGTTGGTTAATAACAATCTCTCTCTCTCTAAAATCGTTGGGTCGCTTCAGTTCACGACCCTCCGTGAGAGTATTAGTGTACGAACTATCAGTTCACGACTCTCGTGTACGAACTAATGGGCCGACCCTTGTCTTCCGATTTTATGAGAAGAGAACAAAGGGAGTGATTCTTGCCAGGCTGTTCCCTCGCCTTGGCTGTGGTACAGTCCGCCCGCGTGGTTTTCTTCAAGTGTGAGTGTGAGTGTGACACACACACACACACACACACACACGCTTATGCGGCCCGATGGGGAGGAACGGGGCGAGCCCCCTCCAACCCACCCGCGCTAGGTCCTGGGTGACGTAGGGGAAACCCGGCGAGCCTCGGGAACTAGCCGGGGCAGTCGGAGAAGGGGCAAATTCGTGCACTGACGGTCGGCCGCCAGAAAACACGCCTGCGTGGATCGCGTCACACCAATCCTCGCTACCCAACGCGGCCAAAGGATATCCACCTCGAGAACCCGCGAACACGTTTTATTCAAATTTCTCCCGGCTTCACCGACGTCTGCCTTCGCCGACCTGCCGCCTGGACGCTGCTTCAGTGCAACAATGCGCACCCTCGTCGGCACGGCCGCGCTCACGACTGCTGCCGTGGGTCGCTCCACGATCCCGTCCGCCGGCGCGCTCAAGCCGTGGGGCGCGAGCGAGCGCGACGAGTGGCGGACCTCTCGCAAGGTCGTCCGCTCCTACCGCGAGGAGGTGCTGACCAAGCTCGAGCCGCTGGCGGAGTGGTGGGAGGTCGAGAAGTACGGCGCGCTCTCGCAGGACCCGGAGCGCTTCCCGCTCTACTCGGTCCGCAGTCGCCGCTGGGAGGCGAGCCGTCCGAGCGTGCTCATCACGGGAGGAGTGCACGGCTACGAGACGTCGGGCGTGCAAGGCGCACTGCTCTTCCTCCAGAGCGCGGCCGCCGCGTACAGCGAGAGCTTCAACCTGCTCGTCGTCCCGTGCGTGGGCTTGGGGCCGCTGGGACATGCTGTCCAGGACTGGTGTTAAATTGACACGCCCGAGACTTGTCCACAGGTGCGTCAGTCCGCGGGCCGCCGGGACATGTGCACGACACGTCCGTGACACGTCCCTCGTCCACAGGTGCGTGAGGCCGCTGGAAGATGTTCAGGACACACGTCCATGACATGTCCGAGAGATGTCCCCAGGTGCGTGAGCCCGTGGGGCTACGAGACGATCCAGCGCTGGAACGCGCAGGCGGGCGCGATCCAGAGCCGTCGCGCTGTAGCCACTCACCTCTCCTCTGTACTCACTGCAGTCGGCCAGCGCATTAGTTCGGACACTCACAGTTCGCGCGCGGTGGAATGGCGGGGAATAGCGCGCAAGGGTGGAGCCGCACGCGAGGGGCGGCGCGGCCTGGCGCAGGGCGCAGTTCACGCGTCCCGTTTGCCGCGTGCGCCACCGCAGGCGGTCGACCCGAACCGCAGCTTCAACCCGCGGGGCGAGGTTGTGGCCGGCCGGTCCTTCAACCCCGAGGCGCGCCGGATGCTGCACGGGGGACGCCGGCTCTCTCTTATTGCTCATGACTAACTCCTGACACATTGGTGCCTCGAGGCGGCCAATCGAGGAGGTCTGCCACGGAGTCCGTGGCAACGGAGTCGGCTGACGCCGCGGCGGCCCCTTCCCTCAGGCGGCCTCGCGCCTACAAAAGAAAGACTAACGCGGGCCGCTTTCTTGTTTAGGCGCCCCCTTCCCTCAGGCGGCCACGGAGGAGTCTGCGGCCCTTCTCTCGCACCTCGAGGCGCTCGGAGGAAGGGACGGCCGATTCCTGTGCGCCACGTCGCCCTGCCGAGAGTTGGGCGTGTCGCTACTCCGAGAGATGGTTGGTGCTGGCTGTCGCTCTCAGGCGCCGCACAACCCGCCGACCAGCGTCTGTTGTTCGGTGGCATAGAGTGTGTGACATGTCTCGTCGCCACCACTCGTCCCAGGTGCCACATCGACTTGCACGAGACGACGGACACCGATGAGTCCGAGTTCCGGCCGGCTAAGGCGGCGGCTCCTTGTCTCTCTCTCCCGGCCCTCTCCCGGCCGTCTCTCGGCCATCTCTCGGCGATCTCCCGGCCATCTCTCGGCTGCATCTCGGCTATATCCAGGCATCAGTGAATCTGAATCTGAATCTGAATCTCGGCGCTCGCTCCCTCGCACAGGCGGCGCGCGACGGCGTCGCATTTGAGCCCGGCACCCCCCCCCCCCCTCCACCACCACCACCACCCCTCCCCCCACCCCCTGGCCGGCCTCTGAGTCGCCCTCTCGCCTCCCCACCCGACCCTCCCCCGCCCCTTCCGACAGGTACCATTCCAGACGGGTTCTACCTCGTCGCCGACGTGACCAGCCCGCACCTCCCCACGCAGGCCCGGGCCCTTCCCCTTTACCCTTCCCCTGGACCCTTCCCTGGCCCTTTCGCGAAGGTGACCAACCCGCGGCTCGACTGGCACGCCGCTATCATCGACGCCGTGCGGCGGCGGGCGCACGCTCGCGCTGAGGTGCGAGCAGCGCCTCGTCACACCTCGAGCCGTGAACAGGTGGTCACGCACCAGACGTACTAGTACGACGAGGCATGAGCAGCGCCTCGTCACACCTCGAGCCATGAACAGGTGAGGCGGGTGACGCACATCGCGCCCGCCGACCCGGACGGCACAATCATCGGCGAGCCGGTGCTCCAGGAGGGCGTGATTGGCATCCCTTCACCACGCAGCCTCGGCCTCTGCGCCGGCGCGACCCGCCCGCCGTACTCACGTCCGCGACACGTCCGCGACACGCCCACGACGCGTCCACGACACACACACGACACTCCCACGACACACCCACGACGCGTCCAGACGTGCCCGTGCGAAACGCGTCGCGCAGGGGTGACCGACGCGCCGTACGCGACGACGACGGAGGTGTGCTGCCACCGATCTGCCGGAGGCGGACCCGGTGACACGTCCGGCCACACGTCCACGACATGTCGGCGACACGCCCCGCAGGTGTACCCCGACTCTCCGAAGGCGGACGCCGACATCTGCAACCGCGCGCAGGTCGCCGCCATCACCTCCGCCCTCGACTTCCTCCTGGCGGAGCGGCGCGCCGGCGGCGGCGCGGGAGGGGCGGCGGCGAAGGCTGAGCTTTAGGCGCAGGGTGGGCGGTAAGTCGCTCTCTCCGTACATGTCTAGTGGCAGCCAGCACGCAGCAGCTTTATTATTTCAGTTTTGGAGATTTATTTGGGCGAGCGCGCGGGCGTATTTGCAGGCCGCGCAAAAACACATTCACATACGGGCTAGGACGGACTTGTTCTCTGCCTTCGATCCAGAGGATCGGCTCTCGACCTCCCTTGTAAAAAAGTAAAGACTAAAGTAGAATTAGACAAGCACAAAACTGCCACTGGGTTGGGGCGGCGCCTACCTCATTGCTCATATCGCACTACACGTTTGCAACCTCTAGCAAGACGCGCACGGCCGCCTCCACTCCCCCCGCCCGCTCCAGCCCAGCCGCAACGGCCTTGGCCTTTGAGGCGTACTCGTCGCCACCCAGCACCTCCTCCACCGCCCGCCTGACGGCGGCTTGGTAGCTCGACACGACCGCAGCCTCCTCTTCGGCCTCTGCGCCGTCCGCCAGTGCCGCCGGCCGGTCCACAGCGACGCCCCATCCTTGCGCCACCACCTTGGCCGCGTTGGTCACCTGATCGCCAAAGCCAGGGCAGACCACCACTGGCGTGCCGACAGCCGCGCTCTCCATGAGCGAGTTTTGCCCGCCGTTCGTGACAAAGAGCACCGGGCGAGCCTTGCGCAGCAAGTCAACCTAGGCATCGCTTGCGGTGTAAAAGCGTCTCTTCACGCCTCTAGCAACACACGGTCTTGTCGAGGTCCACCTGCGGCCACGAGCTGGCGCTGAGCGAGTTGCTGGGTACGTCGATGCCCTCAAAGGCAGCCGGCTGTGGGCCTGCGCGCCGTGGAGAGTGGACACATGGCATACAGAATGGACAAAACACAGGAAGGGTGGCAAGTGCGTGGCCTTGCGACACGACGATGAGGGGCGAGGCGGCGCCATTATGAGGGCTGTCGGGACCCAGCGCCTCGAATACGGCGCGATAGACCGCCTAATGTAGCAATCCCGTCACGCTCGTTGCTCTACGTCACGAAACGGCGCCTCTCTTGCCGCGCTGCAGCTCGCCTGGCAGAGCTGCCGTCCGGTGATGGCGCTGCCGCTCGTTGCGGTCCATCCGTGGCTCTCATCGTCCGAGGTGACGACAGTGCCCAGGGACACGTAGACGATCATGCGCGCGGCGGTCGTAGCCTAAAAGCAGCAGCGTCAACTGCGTCACTGTTTGACTTTGCACAAGGCTTGCCCCTGATTCTGCCGCCTCCGCCACGCGCGCCATCAGAGCCTCCGTGTCGGGTGGGGAGGAGTCGGCCTCCGAGCCGCCTGCGTGAAGCATCCCGCCGGCCCGCTTTGCACCGGCAACGTCCAGCAGGGGGCCCACGTACACAAACTTCTTTCCAACCTTGCTGTAGTACTCCTCGTCGCGTTTGCTCACCGGGTCGGCCAGCTCGGGCGTTGTCGTGACGAGATTCGTCGCCGCATAGTAGTCGCAGATGAGCGGCAGGCCAGTCTCGGTGTTCAGCGTGAGCTCTGGCATCCCCATCTCCGCCTTGAGCGCCTCCACTGCCTTGAGGTTGGGCTCACTCCCCTTAATAGCAGCGATCAGCGCATCCGAGGATGGCGCTCCTGGCGTCGAGGCAATGGCGGCGTCGAAGAATCCCGGCCCGGCGGCCGTCAGGAGAGAGACGTCGGGGATGGCAAGCTTGACGCTGGCAAAGTGAGCGACCTACCGGGCCGGACCCAACTTTCCGCGTGCAGCCGCCTCTTATTGAGCTCGGGCTTGCGCTAGCCTGCGACAGCACTGGGCAGTAGACGACGAGGTCTGGACCGCGAGATTGCAGCCAGCGGACGTACGCCGGCAGGAGCCGCTGCGCGGCGATGCTTCCAAAGTTGAGCGCCCAGGGAGCCGAGGCGCCGTACTCGGTGAGCGTCGCCTTGACCATTGCGGTGTAGTCGTCGATGCCGAGCTCCTAGCAGCACACGGAGGCACTTTGAAGACAGATAGCGGCACTGAGCCACCACTGGGTGCTGCACTCTCCTTGAAGGCCAGGTCGCGGTCGACAAATGTCGCTCCCGTGTCCTCTATCGCCTCCTGGAACTGCGGCGAATGCAAGTAGTCTACGTCCCAGCCGCGCTCGACGAGCGCGCGGGCGAGTGGGAGGGACGGGTTGGTGTGGCCGCTCGCGGCGGGAAACACGAAGGCGGCCTTTGGCATCGCACGCAGTGGACGGCGAGAGGGCGGCGACAACACTCGTCCGTCCCCCAGTGAACTCACTCGAGGGTCACGTCGGCCCGCGATGATGCGGCTGGCGCACCGGTTTCGAGCGCCGGTCGCGCCCGTCGCGCATTTGCCCTCGGCCTTCGCCCGCTCCAGCTCACGGCGCCTGACCTCGGCGGTGCTCCCGCGCTGGCTCTCTCTCGCCGCGATTGCTAACGCCAGAGACAGGAGCGTCAAATGATCGACCTCAATGCCGCCTTCAACAGCCAGAGCTTCTCATTCACGGTTCTGCACGGCAAGTGAGTAGGCAAAGCACCACCTCCGCCGTCTCGGACGCCATCTCCTCCTCCGGCGGCTTCCTGTTGCAGGCGTGCCGTCGGGCCCGTGGTGGACGGACGCATGGCTCCCTGACCCAACCTTGATTATCTCGACCTAGGCAAACATGCTGTCTGACATGATCACGACTTTTACCATCGATGAGCTACCCGCCGAGGGCGTCGACAAGCTCGCACAGGCTTCACCATTATGCCGGAGCATATTTGAAGGATTGTAAAGTGATTGCAACGGACCATCTCTCATATGCTCGAGAGCAGGCGCTCGGAGCGATCAATGGGCTGCGTGTGGACTCTGCTAGCGCAACAGCCATGGAGGAATGCGTCCGGCTGCTGGCAGAGGGGGCGCCGGCTCCACGCGGCGGCTTGCGTGCGCGCGAGCTTAGATGCAGAGCACTCACTGCAAATGGAGATGCGACGGTCCTTTAGGGACACCGAGTAGCGAGTCCACAGCATCGCTCCTCGTTAGGCGCGAATCTCCAGGTGACATGGAAGGGAGCGACGGGCGAGCTCAAGCACACTGTCATTCGGGACGGCTGAGCAAAACGCACCGAAGCTGAGAACGTGTTGGACAAATTGGGAGAAAATCGGGAGGCGTGCAAAACAACACACGCTTTCGAGAGCAGACACCGACACACATACTTAGGGGGCGGTGGGGGCGGGGGTGGGTAAAAAGCTCCCCTGCCCATTGGGGCTGCAGCTTCTCACTCCTGCGGCAACTTCCAGTCGATGCCGACGACCGCCGTCCCGCCCTCCGCCCAGTATCGGCCGTTCCAGTCGTACCGGCAGATGACAACGTATCCCAGCTGCTTGAGCCGTTGGACCACCGCCTCTTTCACCTCCGTGCGCACGCGTGTGTTCTTGGGTGGCGTCTTGACGAGCCACCAAAAGTCACCATCGGGGTGGTTAGACGCCAACAGCGTGCCGTCGTTGATGCATGTGCCTCCCTCCATGCTCGTCTCCTTGATCTTCTCCATGATCTCGGACATGACGCGCCCAACCAAGACCTTGCGCT
This sequence comes from Emiliania huxleyi CCMP1516, assembly GCF_000372725.1. Classification (NCBI taxonomy): domain Eukaryota; phylum Haptophyta; order Isochrysidales; family Noelaerhabdaceae; genus Emiliania; species Emiliania huxleyi. The sequence continues at coordinate 513,719 of NW_005197273.1, forward strand.
GGGCGTTGGCCAGTGTCTCCATCGTCTTGGCATCCACCGCCGGCACCTCAGAGAGGAACTTTGCGATCTGCTCATGCACGTCGGTGATGCCGCCGACGATGCTTGTGTCGAGGCCTTGTGCAACGAGCTGCACCTCGAACTGGCGGACGTGGGCCTGGAGGGCATCGGCCGAGGAGAGCTGCTCGAGTGTCAGCCGTCCAATGTGCTCGCGCCAGGCCCGTTCCATGATACGCTTGACTCGAGAACGCTTGATTGACACGGCGGAGAGTGTCTCGCAGATGCTATCTCTTCGGCGGGCGCCCACGCGCCCCCCCTCCTTCTCAGCGACAAGAGAAAAAGTGATCTGTGCAATCCACTCCGTTCGCTCCCTCCCGCTTGCCCCCGTCCCGCCCTCCGCCCTCGCCCTCCGCCCCTGCCCTGGCTGGCCTGGGCGACATCCCCACACCATCCATCAATCACGCGCCAAGTGGGAGGGAAGTGGAGAGTTGTGAAGTGGATGGGGCCCTGAGCCGACCTAGCCGCCAAACGGAATGGGGCGCCCAACACGTGCCGGATTACTGTGCCTTCCCCGGGCACGGCCTTTCGGCTCGTGAAGGGTCGGTGCGTGTCGTGACCCCCCCCTGGAACACCCGTACCCCCGCACCATCTCCCGTCGCCGCTCGGTTCTTCAACCTTGCCGCCACCGGGAGCGGCCAGGACTCATATAGACTCGGTCGAAAGACCCTAGATTGGCATCCATGCCTCTCTGGACAGGGTGGCCCGCCACAAAGCCCCCAGGAATTGCGACTCACAGCTTTCCTCCCGCTGTGATTCTGTTGAGCTCTGTGTCTTGATTTGCCAACAATAGACCTTCAACTCATCAGCAGGAAGCCCGGTCACAGAGAACAGACAGATAGAGGAAGCTCACCCGTTGAGGAAGTGAGAACTGCTCGACCCACCCCTGATCCTGCTGAACAAGCTCTTCTTGTAGCTCGATCGGTCACACCGCCATCTGCGCGTTTACCTCGAGAGTCCATGCCAGTAAAATTGGATCTCGAGACCTCGAGAGAAGGCGCCCGCAGTGCCCAAGTCAAGAGTTTTAGGTTTGTTGTTGGAAAATCAAGACACAGAGCTCACACAGGATCACAGTGGGGTAAAATTCATGCGGTTTTTCTTTTTTCGGCCGCTCGCCTGGGCTCCGCCGACGAGCTTCATACTCCTCGACACTCATAAACGGTTTATTTTTTCCTTGGCCCGCGCCTAACATTCGCGGCCCTCTCGCATGATCATCAACCCGAACCACCAGCATCTGAATGAGTCGACTGAGGACCTCGACGGCACGGAGCTAGCCACCGCCGCCGCGGCTGCGCTGAGCGGGCAGCGCACATCGGTCGACTCGCCTCCCGCCGCTGACGGCCCAGATCCGCCTCGCAACCCGCGGCCGCCTACCGACATGCGGTGCCCGCTGCCACCCTTCCCTCCTTCTCTTTCTGTTTGCATGTCCGACCCCCGTGCGCGTGCGCGTGTAGGGCCCAGTCCTTCAACGACGACCTGCTGCCCGAGCGGAGGAGAGAGATGACCGGCGCGCCTGCGGACGCGAGGACACGGCCGCGCCGCCGACCGACGCCGGCGAGCCTGGGCAACGTGTACGAGAAGCGGTACCACGAGACGGTCATCTCGGTGGCGATCTCGGCGGACGACAGCTTTTTCGCCGCGGGAGGAGCCGGCCGCAAGGCGATGGTCTGGCGCGTCGAGGACGGCGAGCTGTTCGCCTCGTTCGAGACGCGCGACACGATCACCTCGATCGCCTTTGTGGGCGACGCGCTGCTGGCGGGCACCTTTGACAAGCGGCTGCATGGCTTCTCGCTGCGCATCAGCGCCGCGAGCGAGCAGGGCGGCGCCGGCGAGCGGTCTCTCTTCAACCAAGAGCTGTTCAGCGAGTCCTTCCCAGGCCAGGTCACCGCCATCTCCTGCGCCACCGACTCCGCCGACAGAGGCAGCGAGAGCGCGCTCATTGCCGTCGGAGGCACCGACCGCAACGTGATCCTGTACACCACCCGCGCCGCCGCCACGCCGAAAGAGCCCCCCGAGTACGCCGCCGCCAGCGGCGGCGGCGGCGGCGGCGGCAGTGGCAGCGGCGGCAGCGGCAGCGGCGGCGGCGGAGGAGGCGGCGGCTTCGGCGCGCGTGGTCGCGCGCCGCCGCTCCCTTTCCCGCTCGATCTGCCGGCGCGGGGGCAAGGGCGTCTTCCTGGCGGGCTCGAGGTGTGAAGAGACGCTGTTCACACCGCCTAGGCGCGGGGGCAGGGGCGTCTTCCTGGCGGGCTCGAGGTCGCGGCGCGTATCAAGGCGAGATTACCCGAGATTGACCGAGGTTGCCCGAGGTTGCCCGAGATTGACCGAGATCGACCGAGGTTGCCCGAGATTGCCCGAGATTGCCCGAGATTGCTCGCGGCGCGCATCAAGGCGCGCAAGAGACGGCGTGTGTTGGTCCACCGGTCCACCCTCCCTGCACACTGAACAGGCGCAAGGCGACGTGCTCGCGGTGGCGCTCTCCTCGTCTGGCTCGCTGCTCGCCATCGGAGGGGAGTGTACTGCCCACCTGTTTTTCTTTTTTAGCGGCCTGTTTTCTTTTCCCTAGGCTCGCTGCTCGCCATCGGAGGGGAGTGTACTGCCCACGTGTTTTCTTTTTTAGCGGCCTGTTTTCTTTTCCCTAGGCTCGCTGCTCGCCATCGGAGGGGAGTGTACTGCCCACGTGTTTTTCTTTTTTAGCGGGCTGTTTTCTTTTTCCTAGGCTCGCTGCTCGCGATCGGAGGGGAGTGTACTGCCCACGTGTTTTTCTTTTTTAGCGGCCTGTTTTCTTTTCCCTAGGCTCGCTGCTCGCCATCGGAGGAGAGTGGAACCTGGCGGAGGTGCACGCGCTGACCCCGCTCGAGAGCCGGCAGATCGCGACCTTTCGCTTGCGCGCCATCGACGTGGGCGGGGTGGTGCACTCGCTGGCCTTTGCGCCGTTCGCCGACAGCGCCGGCCCCGCCTCGGGCTTCTCGCCGCCTCCCTCCCCCGCCCCCTTTTCGGTGTGGGGCTCGCTGCACTCCCGCCCGCCGCCCGCCGCCCCCGCCGCCCCCGACCTACTCCGCCTCGCCATCGGCTCGTCCGACGCCACGCACACGTGGCGAATCCAAGTCGGCAGAGCTGTGAACAGCGTCTCTTCACACCTCTTGCTGTGAGCAGGCACACGTGGAGAATCCAAGTCGGCAGAGCTGTGAACAGCGTCTCTTCACACCTCTTGCTGTGAGCAGGCACACGTGGAGAATCCAAGTCGGCAGAGCTGTGAACAGCGTCTCTTCACACCTCTTGCTGTGAGCAGGCACACGTGGAGAATCCAAGTCGGCGCGCAGGCACGCGCCGCTATCGACGCCGGCGCGCGCAACTCGGCCGCCGACGCCGCCGCGCGCCGGCCGAGGACGCCGCCGCCGAGCCCGCCGAAGCAGCGGCGGGCGCGGAGACGCGGAGGCGACGCAGGCGCGCCTCACTTCGAGCCTCTCCTCACGACGCCGCACACGGCGAGGCAGGGCGGCGTCGCATTCTCGGGCGACGGCGAGACGCTCGCCATCGCCGGCGAGCATGCCGTCACGCTGCTCGACTGTCATTATTATTATTATTATTATTATTATTATTATTAGGCGAGCATGCCGTCACGCTGCTCGACTGTCATTAGTTGTTGTTGTTGTTGTTGTTGTGATTATTATTATTATTATTAGGCGAGCACGCCGTCACGCTGCTCGACTACTACTACTACTACTACTACTGCTACTATTATTATGATTATTATTAGGCGAGCACGCCGTCACGCTGCTCGACTACTACTACTGCTACTATTATTATGATTATTATTAGGCGAGCACGCCGTCACGCTGCTCGACTCGGACACGGGCGCGACGGTGCGGCAGGCAAAGCACCGGCGCAGGCTGCGCTGCGTCGCCCTCTCGTCGGACGGCGGGCTACCCTAGAGGACCCGAGAGGACCCGAGAGGACCCGAGAGGACCCGAGATGCGCCCTCCCGTCGGACGGCGGGCTGCTCGATATCTCCCCACATCTCCCCACATCTCCCCATATGCCCTCTCGTCGGAGGGCGGGCTGCGGGTGTGGCTATCGCGGCGGCTTCGGCCAGCCCTGAGTGAGTCAGACGCCGACTAGGCGGGCTGCTGCTCGTGGGGGGCGAACCCTCCCCTACCCTCACATGAACAAATCCCCCCCAGGCGGGCTGCTGCTCGTGGGAGGCTTCGACCAGCTCGTCCGCATGTACCCGGTGCAGACGCGCACCGACGATGAGCCAATGAGTCATGGACTGGTCGGTACACGACCATCAGTCATCAACAGGTGCGGGCGGGCACCGACTTTGTGGTCTACAAGGGCCTCTCCACGAGCGGGGGAGGGGGCGTCGGCGCGAGCTTGGGCGGCTCCTCCTCGCTCACCTCCTTTGTTGGCGGCGGCGGCGGCCCGCGCGGCACCGTTTACCTCGAGGCGATGGCCGTGGCTCTGTCCGCGTGCAGCTCGCTTGTGGTGCTGGCCGGAGGGCTTAAGGGCGGCGACATCGGCTATGTCTCCGTCTTCGACGCGCGGGCCGACGGGCCGGTCTGCTCCCCCGAGTAAGCAGCCGTGAATGAGCCGAATGAATGCACTGAGCAGGCGCGGACGGACGAGCTGGTCTGCTCCTTGCGCGCCACCAAGCAGGTGCGCGTCGCGACGTTCTCTGCGGACGGCCGCTTCCTCGCCTTCGGCGGCTTCGACGAGCGAGTCACCATCATCACACACCTGCCGGTCCGAGGCCGCGACGGGGAGATCGAGCGGCTCTCGCTGCACGAGCTGACGGCGCGGCTCTCCGGCGCCGCGAGGGGAGGCGACGCGTCGGAGCCCCCTGCTACGACTCGCGTCGCCCCCTCACTAGTGGTTGGCTAACAGGCGACGCGTCGGAGCCCCCCTCGCCCGACGGCGACGGCGCGGCGCGCTCTCCCGCGACGCGAAAGAGCGCGCCCACCGTCATCAGCGGCTCCCCGCCCGCCCTCGGCCGAGACTCGTCCGACTTCAGCGCGCCCCTCCGCCTCTACCGCGCGTCCTTAGTGAATTAGTGAATTAGTTAATTAATTCATTAATCAATAGGCGCGCCCCTCCGCCTCTACCGCGCGTCCTTAGTGAATGAGTGAATTAATTAATTAATTAATTAATCAATAGGCGCGCCCCTCCGCCTCTACCGCGCGTCGCTCGCCGACAGCAGCGACGCCGCCCGCCCGTCGGACGAGGCGGGAGATTCGTCGAGATAGCGCGCGAGATGCCTCGAGATAGCGCGCGAGATGCCTCGAGATAGCGCGCGAGATGACTCGAGATAGCGCGGGAGATGCCTCGAGATAGCGCGCGAGATGACTCGAGATAGCGCGCGATATGCCTCGAGATAGCGCGCGAGATGACTCGAGATAGCGCGCGAGATTCCTCGAGATCACCGGCGAGATTCCTCGGGATTGCGGCGAGCGACGAGCTTCGCGCCCCCCCAGGCGGCCAGCGATGAGCATCTACCCTCGAGGAATCTCGCCGGTAATCTCGAGGAATCTCGTCGCTCGGTAGGCGGCCAGCGATGAGCAGGTGTCGCCCAAGAGCTGCGCCGCGCCCGCCTCGCTGCGGCCAACCACGGCGTCGCTCCCCCGCTCGCCGCTAAACCGCGCGCCGTCGCTGCTCGCGCCCCTAGAAGCGAAGCGCGTATTCCAACTAGCAACTGGCGAGAGGGCAGCGATTCCGCTGCATTCGGCCGTCCCCCGCTGCACTCGCTGTGTCTGTGTCGCTCGTAGCGTCGCACCGTCGCTCGTTCGACTCTCCAGCACCGCCCCCCGGCCCCGAGGAGTCCTCGGCACACTCAGGCTTGCGCCGGCCAAGGAGCCCCCGCCCGACTTGCCGGCCGCCGAGGAGTGCTCGCGCACGCTCGACTTCAGCGCGTCCGCCCGCCGCCCCGCCTTCATCTGGTCGCTCAGCTTCTCGGGCAGCAGGCCGAGACACGTCCGAGACACGTCCGAGACGCGTCCGAGACACGTCCGAGACACGTCCGAGACACTTCCGAGACACCTCCGAGACACTTCCGAGACACCTCCGAGACACGTCCGAGACACGTCCGAGACACGTCCGAGACACTTCCGAGACACTTCCTAGACGCCTCCGAGACACCTCCGAGACACCTCCGAGACACTTCCGAGACACGTCCGAGACACGTCCGAGACACGTCCGAGACACTTCCGAGACGCTTCCGAGACACGTCCGAGACACCTCCCAGACACGTCCGAGACACCTCCCAGACACTTCCGAGACACGTCCTCCGTGCAGGCGCCGCCGCTCGGCCGACGCCGGGGAAGGAAGCGACGAAGACGAGTCCGGCCGCGACGGGCCGTCCGCTTTCGCTGTCGCTTCGTGGGACGGCTCCGCACACATCTACCACGTCTCCAAGGAGGGGACCTTCTCGCTCGCTTGCCGCATCGGCCGGTCGGACCGCGTGTACTGCGTCTCCCTCTCGGTGAGCGGCGGAATCGGCTGTGATCTCGGGGGATCTCGGCGGATATCGGCTGTGATCTCGGCTGTGATCTCGGCTGTGATCTCGGCTGTGATCTCGGGTGTGATCTCGGGTGATCTCGGGTGTGATCTCGGGTGTGGTCTCGGGTGTGATCTCGGGTGTGATCTCGGGTGTGATCTCGGCAGGTGAGCGGCGGCCTCGTCGCGGTCGGAGGCCGCGACTCTGCCATCGGGCTGTACGACATCCGGCCGGATCGCCGCCCCCCCTCGCGCGGCGGTCTGGCGGGGCTGCGCGAGCCGTCGCTGTCGGACTCCTTCTCGCCGTCCGCCGGCTGCGCGCCCTCGGGAGGCACGGGTCGCGGGGCGGGCGGGGCGGGTCGCGGTTCGTGCCTTGGCGCGGACGAGCTGGAGCCGCTCTGGCTGGCGCAGTGCAACGAGTTTGTGTGCGCACGCTCTCGCCTATGGGTTCGGGTACTGTGGGGGGAGGGTAAGCCACGCATTCGTGTGCCCACAGGTACGCGTGCACGCTCTCGCACGAGGCGACCGCGCCGCGCTTCTGCGTGCACGGCGGGCCGGACAAGCAGCTGACCGTGCGTGACGCGTCCACCGGCCGCGTGCTGCACGAGCTCCCCATCGGAGGGACGGTGTGGTGCCTGTCGATTGGCCCCGCGAACCGGTGCGCGGTGTCGGGCGAGTTCCAGCTGGTGCAGGTCGTCGACCTTGAGAGCGCTGGCCTCGTGCTCTCGCTGCCCCACACGGGCGAGAACCCGTCCTACTCGGTGGCGCTGACCGAGTCGGCGGTCATCTACACGCAGGAGAACACGTGCGTCCGCTACGGGAGAGACGGCTCGACGTACGGCTGGGGCGACCCTTCCTAGACACCTCCCAGACACCTCCTAGACACCTCCTAGACACTTCCTAGACACCTCCCAGAGACGGCTCGACGTACGGCTGGGGCGACTTGCCCTTCCGCGGCGCCGGCCAGTTGGTCAGGGGTGAATGGACGCATGCATGCATGGGCAACTAGGTGACTTGCCCTCGTACGCGGCGCTAGCCAAGCTCGTCCGCATGCCGATGGCCAAGAACATCCACGCGGGGTGGGCGGCGCCGTCACCCTACCCCCACAGTACCCAGCGCCAGTCACCCGACCCCCGCAGTACCCAAACCAAGGTGGGCGTCGCTCCGCTCGCTCGCGCTGCTGCAGCCGTGGCTGATCAACTGCCGCGAGCAGAGCAGCGGAGCAACCTTCCTCCAGCTCGCAGTCACTCACGGCGTGGACGGGGCGATGCTGGACACGCTGCTGGCCGAGGCGAGAGGACCCGAGAGGGCGCGAGATTGCGCGAGATTGCGCGAGAGGAGCCGAGATGCTGGACACGCTGCTGGCCGAGGCGAGAGGACCCGAGAGGGCGCGAGATTGCGCGAGATTGCGCGAGAGGAGCCGAGATGCTGGACACGCTGCTGGCCGAGGCGAGAGGACCCGAGAGGGCGCGAGATTGCGCGAGATTGCGCGAGAGGAGCCGAGATGCTGGACACGCTGCTGGCCGAGGCGAGAGGACCCGAGAGGGCGCGAGATTGCGCGAGATTGCGCGAGAGGAGCCGAGATGCTGGACACGCTGCTGGCCGAGGCGAGAGGACCCGAGAGGGCGCGAGATTGCGCGAGATTGCGCGAGAGGAGCCGAGATGCTGGACACGCTGCTGGCCGAGGCGAGAGGACCCGAGAGGGCGCGAGATTGCGCGAGATTGCGCGAGAGGAGCCGAGATGCTGGACACGCTGCTGGCCGAGGCGAGAGGACCCGAGAGGGCGCGAGATTGCGCGAGATTGCGCGAGATGGGCCGAGAGGAGCCGAGATGCGCCGAGACGCTGCCTCGCCTCACCGAGATTGTGCGAGATCACCGAGATTGTGCGAGATGACAGGTGCCGATCATCGGGCTGCTGCGCGCGCACCACCCGGAGCGTGTCGGGGGCGGCGCGGCCTCAGCTTGGCACGCGGCGCTCGACCAGCGGTCCGACATCTGGGTGTCGCGCCTCGTGCAGGCGGCGGTGAGCTGTGGACGGCGTCTCTTCACGGCGGTGGTGTGAACAGGTGTCGCGCCTCGTGCAGGCGGTGGTGAGCGGGCGGGTGTACGCCACGCCCGCCGCCATGTCTCCCATCGCAGAGACGTTTGGCGCGCTCGCGCGGAAGTTCCCGCGGCAGTACCTCCGCCTCCTCTCGGAGATGCCTCTGGCCTTCGAGGACTCGTGCAGGCTCCGCTCGCCGCACACACGCCGGCTGCAGGTCGAGGTCTGCGGCTCGCGCAGGTTTCTGCTCGACGGGTGGTGGGAGGACCACTACGCCGCCTCGGGGCTCAACTTTGGCTTCTCGCCGCGCGCGCTGCTCGCCTGGGCGCACTCATGGACCGCGCACCTAGAAGAAGAAGAGCCTCACAGCCCACCCAGTAGCAGACGGAAGCAAGGAGGCGGGCTCCTCACCTTCCAGCCTGCTCGGCGGTCTCCAGCCGTAGCCACTGCACTCGCCTCCCTCCCAGCCACTTGGCGCTCTGAAGGCTAACACTGCACAGCGCCGTCTCCCCCGCCCCCGAGGCCAGTGTCCTCAGCTCGTAGGATCGCGGAGCCGGACAAGCTTCGCCGCCGCACGATCTATGCCGACGGCGGGCTCCGCGCAGGCAACTCTGGCCGCGGGGAGCGGCGGCGTGAACAGCGTCGGTTCACACCCCCTGCTGTGGATAGGCAACTCTGGCCGCGGGGAGCAGTGGTGGTCGGTGGAGGCCCTCGTGTGCTCGCTGCTGGTGCGGCTGCGCGACTGCTGGGTCGCGTGTTGCTGTGCCGTCTGCCGCCGCTGCTGCGAGGAGGAGGAGGCGGCCGATTCGCCCGGAGGGCAGCGGGGGGGCGGCGGGGGCAGAGGCGGAGGCTTGCGCACGACGGGCGGAGCTAGCGCGGGGCAGTACAGGTGCGGGCCCGTTTTGAGGGCAATCTCGGGCAATCTCGGGCAATCTCGGGCAATCTCGGGCAATGTCGGGCAATCTCGAGTCCTCTCGCCTGCGGTGCCGCCCAGGCAAGTGGAGGGCGGCGCCGCCTCCTCGCCGCACCACAGGGTTGGAAGCCTCTTCCGCTCGCTCGCGCTGCTGCAGGGCGCCGTCGACCAGCAGAGGCGCCCGCCCGCCCCGCAGAGATCCCCCCTCCCCCCAGATCGTCCGCCAGGCTCTCCCCGAGATCACCCGAGATGACCCGAGATGACCCCAGAGGACACGAGAGGACACCAGATGGCCCGAGAGGACCCGAGAGTGCCAGCACCGGCCGCCAGGTCCGGCTACGCCGTGCTCACCGAGTCAACCCCCCCTCCCTCCTCCCGGAGACGCAAGCGCGGCGCCGACGGCACCACCACGCACGAGCGCAAGGGGGGCCGCTCGCCGCCCCTCTCGCGCGACGCCTCCGCCGTCTCCGACCCCGCCTCCGCCTCCTCCAACGCCTCGGCCGCCGAGATGGCGGCCGTGGCGCGCGTGCAGCAGGTTCCCCTTCTGCCCGCCCCCACCCTTGTCGTCGTCGTCGACGGCGTGGTCGGCGCGACTGCTCCTCTTGTCGCGTGGACGCAGGTCCCCTTTTGTGAGTTTGCCATATCTCCCCATATCTCCCCATATCTCCCGCAGGTCCCCTTTTGTGAGTTTGCCGGCTTCGCCACCAACCACCTCGCACTCATCGTCGACGCGTCCATCGCCACCGGCGACATGCATGAGACACTTCCTAGACACTTCCTAGACACTCCCTAGACACTTCCTAGACACCGGCGGCATGAGACTACCCGATATTCCACGAGATTACCCGAGATCCATCGCGACCGGCGACATGCATCGCCTTCAAGCCGCCGTCGGGAGCAGTGAGGGGTAGACAGTGAGGGTTGGAGACAGGCGACCGCACCGTCTTCAAGTCGCCGTCGGTCGAGGCCCTCCTCCACTTCAAGTGGCGCGCCTTCGGCTCCGTCCTCTGCCGGCTGCACGCGCGCGGGACACGTCCACGACATGTCCACGACACGTCCCCCAGGCGCGCCTTCGGCTCCGTCCTCTGGCGGCTGCACGCGCGCGGGACACGTCCACGACATGTCCACGACGCGTCCCCCAGGCGCGCCTTCGGCTCCGTCATCTGGCGGCTGCACGCGCGCGGGACACGTCCACGACATGTCCACGACACGTCCCCCAGGCGCGCCTTCGGCTCCGTCATCTGGTGGCTGCACACGGCGCTCTGGCTCTCGTACACGCTCGCGACCGCCGTCTTTGCGTACGCCGCGACGTACTACTTCACAGACTCGCAGTCGGCATGGAAGGAGACCCGCGTCTCGCCCCCGCCCGCGCCCCGCTCCGCCAACGGAGCGGTGTGGCTCAGCCCGTCCCTCCCCGGCGGGTAGGCGATGCCTTTCTCGTTCCGCGCCCCGTACGACTACTTCATGGACGAGGACGCCCCACTGATGGACGAGCTGCAGGACTGCGCCAAGAAGTTTGGCTTCCCGCTCCTTCCCAAGCCGCCGGGCGGCCAGCGGACGGAGCGCGCCCCGAGACACTTCCTAGACACCTCCTAGGCACCTCCTAGACACCTCCCAGACACCTCCTAGACACCTCCTACTAGACACTTCCCAGACACCTCCTAGACACCTCCTAGACACTTCCTAGACACCTCCCAGACACCTCCCAGACACCTCCTAGACACCTCCTACTAGACACTTCCCAAGCCGCCGGGGCGGGCAGCGGACGGAGCGCACCCTAGCGGTATATCTCCCCATATCTCCCCAGATCTCGGGCCCTAGAAGCGGAACGCGCATTCTCGTACTGCAACCAGCGCTTCGAGAGGACACGCACTCCGCCATACTCGGCCGTGTTCCGAGGTTGGCGTCCTCAGCACGTAGGCTGCCCATATCTCCCCATATCTCCCCATATCTCCCCATATCTCCCGCCCCGAGGCTGGCGGACTCAGCACGTAGGCTGCCCATATCTCCCCACATCTCCCCATATCTCCCCATGTAGGCGCGCGACCACTGCGTCTTCTACCTCATCCTCGCCCTCGTCTCCTCGCTGACCTCGCTCGCCCTCGGCGCACTCGTCGTCTTCATCAGCACGGCTGTTAGTTCGCAAGGGTCAGCTGTTCTGGGTCTCGCAGGCGTCGTCTTCTTCTTCATCAACACGATGTACATCGTCGTGTCGGTGCGCGAGGGCAAGACGCACCTCTCCTACCAGTACGCGACCAAGGCGGCTTGATGAGAGATGGGGAGAGATGGGGAGATGTGCACCTCTCCTACCAGTGCCAGTACGCGACCGAGGCGGCTTGATGAGGGGGTTAGTGGGGGGGAGGAGGGATCGGCCACCGAGGCCGAGAGACGAGCCCTGCCGTGTGCGACCAGGCGGCCGTCATCCGCTTCTTCTACGTGGTGATGCAGCTGCTGGGCCTCGCCGTGGTCCATTTCGGCGCCTCCATGGACCAGGGGCTGCTCGGCCCCGAGGTCACGCGCATGCTGCTCGCGATTGGGATGGGGCTGCAGTGGGTGGAGCCGATCCGCATCCTCACGCGCCGCCCCGAGTTGACGAAGCAGTTGATTCGTTTCATGACGAGTGAACTAGGTGGAGCTGATCCGCATCCTCACGCGCCACCCCGAGTTCGGCGAGCTGTACCAGATGGCGAGAAGCGCCCATCTCGCAGAGACGCCCCTCGCGGCCGGCGGTGAGCGCCGTCTGGCGGGGTAGGTGATCGAGACCTTCTCGCAGACGCGGTACTTCATCTACTTCATGCTGATGGTGACGTGCATGGGCTCGCTCACGCTCGGGCTGCTGCTCTTCGACGTGCACACCGTCATCGACTACCCGCCCGACATGGACTACTCGTCCGAGATGCTGCTGCTCGACGAAAAGTACGAGCAGACCGCGACGGGCACCATCGACCTGTGGTACAACTTTGGCGACATCTTCCGCTCGTTCCACTCGACGATCGACATCTTCTTCTTCGGCACCAAGAGCGACGCCGTCGAGTCCGCCCTCCTCGAGGTGCCCCCGCGCATACCTCCCCCATATCTCCCCCTCTCTCATGGTCCGCCCTCTCCTCGAGGTGCATATCTCCCCATATCTCCCCACATCTCGTGGTCCGCCCTCTCCTCGAGGTGCTGCCCGCGCGCTACATCGCGATGGGCCTCCAGATCTTCAGCCAGGTCGTGCTGCTCAACCTGCTGATCGCAAAGATCAACGACGCCTACGCAAAGATCAAGGCGCCGTCGCCCGTCGGACTGTTCTTACTGTTCTCGGCGTCTCACCCTGTTCTGTCGTTCTCGCAGGCGTCGTCGCTCCTCTCCTCCAACTTCCAGCAGGCGCTCATCCTCATCGAGTACGAGATCATCGCCCAGGCCCTCTTCTCCACCCGCGGCGGCCGCTGGCCGCGCTGGCTGCACATCTGCATGCCGCCGGCCGAGCCGCCCGAGCGGGACCGGATCACCGACCTGCACGAGGAGCTGCAGACGGTGCGCGAGGCGAACGCGCGCCTCGAGGCGGCGCTCGAGGCGATCGCGGCGGGGCAGGCGACGCAGGAGGCGTCGATGCGGCGGCTCGAGGCGCTCGTCCGGGCGGCGGCGGAAAGCTAGTAGGAGGCGGCGAAGGCGCGCCCGGGCGATGGAGTTCAGGCTTCAGGGGCCCGTGGGCGACAGATCTGCAACGGTGAACGGGTTGACGTTCGTCCTCCTGTGTTTCGTTCTTTCCGTGGGCAATCTGGTAGACGTATCTCTCTGTTTTTTTACTCTGTCGTGGCACACGAAGTAGAGTACTCTCCCGAGCTCACAAATCGGGCCGATAGTCATAAAAAGCCGTACACCCTTTAGTGATTGGGCAGACAAGCAAGTGCTCGAACTTTACCGGTATGGGAGTTTTTGGCTAATCAAACCCTAGGCCTGCACTAATCAAATGAAAAAGTGGTATGGGATACCACCTGCCTCACGGAAACCAAAGCGAGTCCGAGTGCATTTTTGCGGCTAAATAAATCGGCGAAATCGGCAAAATACCCGGTATTTTGCGGGTATACCTGCAAAAACCCAGGTATACCCGGGTAATACCCGCACTTTTGCATGGCTTCGCCTCCTGGGACCACACACCCACAGCCGCTACACTAATCAACACTCCGCATACGGCTCTACCACTTTCGCATACCACTATACCATACCACTTCAAAGTTAATCAAAATATCACCAAATACCGGTCTCATACCGGTAAAGTTCGAGCACTGTAAGGGCAGAGCGCGAGCCGCCGTGTTTTCGTGTGCGCCGTGTGGCGCCCCGCACACGGGCTGCGCGCTGGCGCTGTCCAATTTGTGGATCCATACGATACCTTACGTTATCAAACCTTCTGCACACAACGTCGCAAACTATTGATGTCGTGACGTGTGCGACTGCGCCGTGGCCGCGGCGCCTGGCCGGGGTGGCCCGACGGAGGTCATGATGCGCTCCCCGCCTCTCCGCTCCGCGCTCCGCCTCTGCGGGGGTCCCTGCCGGCTCCCCGTTGCACTAACTACATCATATTACCCCCCCCCCCCCCCTCTCCCCCCCTTCACGCCCCCTCGCGCCCCTTGCGATCCGCTTTGGGTGAGCAACCTGGAGATATGTGCGAGGTATCGAGCGCGCATTCCAACAACACGGGCCCGCCCAGGAGAGTCGGGGTGACGGGATGTCGAGTGGAGGCGGGGGGGGCACAGCGACCTAGTGAGCAGCACCCTTGACGCGGGATACTTGGACTCGGTGCCGCGAGGATGACCAAACGAGAGGTCACAGAGGGCCAGCTTAAAAGCCCGGGACGAACTGAGCGAGGTAGCCCTTGGCGACGCTAACGACGTTGGCCTTGGCATCCTCCTTCGCGTCGCTCGCCGCTCCCTCGGCCTTTTCGAATGCGGCTACCGCGTACTGCTGGCCGCGCGTCCCGCCGTGCTCCTTTGCCATTTGCAGGGCCTTGTCTTTGCCGCGCAGGTAGCTGCTCTTGCTCAGGCGGCTCACCTCCTCGGTGTCCACCGTGTGCTCGTACAGCTCCGGACGCGTCCTGACGTTCCAGGTCACGTCGCTGACCGTGCCTGTGCCGCTCTTGCGGCGCGGGCACGAGTGCATGTGCTTGACCGTCCCCGCGGCTTTCTTCTCCGTCACCTCCTCCTCCTCCTCCTCCTCCTCCTCCTCCTCCTCCTCCTTGGTCGGCTTGGCCGCCTTCTTCATTCCCTCTTCCATCTTGTCCATGAGCTCCTCTCCCTTTGGCAGCATCTCGCGGACTGAGTCGCCGACGGACTCCACCGATCCGACCTCCGAGGTGACGCTCTTGCACGCGTCTTGGGCAACCTCGACGTAGGAGGGAGTTTTGAGGAAGTCCCAAAAGCCGCGCCAAGTTGCGGAGCGCGGCATGCCATCGGGGCCGACGAGCGACTTGAGAACCTTCAGGTACCGCAAGTAAGCGAGGCCGCCGAAGGTTCCCAGCGATCCGAGGGCCGTCATCAGCACGGAGAGGAGGACCTTCCACCATTCCCCGCATTCCTCACCGGGAGGCGGCGGCGAGGGCGGGTAGTTGGGCGGCGAGGGCGGCGGTGGCGAGGGCGGGTAGTTGCACTCCGGAGGGTATTCCGAGCCCGAGGTGCAGACATCGGGAAGGGCGGGCAGGGGGCAGGCAAAGTGGTTGGTGCCGCCCAGGTTGCAGTACGGCGAGAAATCCCACCCCGACGGCGGGGTGCCCGTGGATGTGTACGGAGGGATGGTGCCCGAGATGAGGTTGTCGTACAGATTAAGACCACCCAAGGTGTAAAGCATGCTCATCTCCGCAGGGATGGTGCCCGAGATGGAGTTGCGGTCCAGCTCAAGAACAGTCAGGTTGTAGAGCTTGCCTGTCTCCGGAGGGATGGTGCCCGAGATGGAGTTGCGGAACAGGTGAAGGTGCGCCAGCTGCGAGAGCTTGCTCGTCTCCGCAGGGATGGTGCCCGAGATGGAGTTGCCGTTGAGGTAAAGCCTGTCCAGCTGCGAGAGCTTGCCCGTATCCGGAGGGACGGTGCCCGAGATGGAGTTGTCGTGCAGCTCAAGGATCTTCAGCTGCGAGAGCTTGCTCGTCTCCGCAGGGATGGTGCCCGAGATGGAGTTGCCGTTCAGCTCAAGGATCTTCAGCTGCGAGAGCTTGCTCGTCTCCGCAGGGACGGTGCCCGAGATGGAGTTGCCGTGCAGCTCAAGGATCTTCAGCTGCGAGAGCTTGCTCGTCTCCGCAGGGATGGTGCCCGAGATGAGGTCGTCGTGCAGAGAAAGGGTTCCCAGCTGCGAGAGCTTGCCCATATCCGGAGGGATGGTGCCCGAGATGGGGTTGCTGTGCAGGATAAGGTACGTCAGCTGCGAGAGCTTGCCCGTGTCCGGAGGGATGGTGCCCGAGATGGAGTTGTCGTGCAGGTCAAGGATCTTCAGCTGCGAGAGCTTGCTCGTCTCCGCAGGGATGGTGCCCGAGATGGAGTTGCCGTTCAGGTAAAGCCTGTCCAGCTGCGACAGCTTGCTCGTATCCGGAGGGACGGTGCCCGAGATGGAGTTATACTGCAGTTCAAGCCGCTCCAGCTGCGAGATGTCGCCCAACTGCGGAGGGATCGTCCCCGACAGCCCTCCGTAGCCCAGATACACATCGGTGCCCGTGAAGTTGCCGTCGCACAGCGACGTGCCGTACACGGCGGTAGGGCAGCCGGAGAAGCAGGCAACGTTGTTGTTGCAGATCGTGCCCGCGGCCTCGCTCATCAGCAGCAGCGGACGCGTCTCGCGGCTCCGCGATGGCCGTACCTGCGGTGGGAGGGTGCAGGCGGTTCGAGCCGAGGGGGGGGGCGCGGCCGCTGCGGCGAGCGAGAGCGCATCGCTCGGCGGGAGCGGTGCGGACGCGGCGGGCTCCGCGGGCGATAGGCGTCGCGGGGATCCAGGTGTGCAGCTTGCGGCTGCTATCGTCTGCGCGAGAGCGTGCATGGCTTCGTGCATGGCAAACCTTGCCAGGCCACAGCCTCGGCAATCGCGAGAGGGGAACGTGCCGAGGTGTGGGCGCCCTTTTTGGGCGAGGGCGGTGAAAAGCTCGTGGGTGCACTTGGAGCACTTGGAGTGCAGTCATCAACCGCACATCCAGGGCCGGGGAGCTAAGAAGCGCACCCAGCGGGCCGGATGATTGGCATCGGGTTGCGGGCAAGAGAGCCCTAGCCCCGGGGGTGCGCGTTCGCAGGGAAAGGGCCTTAAAGTAAACACAGGTCTCCGAGGGTTGGTTCCGTGTACCGGGTTTCCCCTTAACTTCAGAACGCCCCCTCTACTCGGAGCTAGTAGACATGACACTGTACACCACTCACGTACACCGGTCCTCACTCAGCATCCCGTCTCAGGGTTCCTCCGCGCGATTTCCCGGGGCTCCGGTTCTCCCTGATTCGCTCTTTTATTCGCCAGCCGAGCGTCGCCTGACGGCCGCTGTAGCCGTTTCTGATGTCTCTTCTTTGGCCCGTTTTTCACTTTTTTGTGGGGCAGAGACAGGCTGCAGCCGCGCGAGCAGCTTCACGCGCCGCCATGAAGGTGAGCGCCGCAGCTGCGGCCGCGGCAGTAGTAGTGGCGGCGGCGGGCGCCGCCGCCGCACACCGCCCACTCGCCCTTGGCCGGCTCCTGCTCGTCGCTGCGCGCCGTCGCGCGCCGAGCCGGCCGGGGCCCGTTTCTCTCACGTGCTTCTGACCCTGCGTGACCCCCCCCCGCTCGCGTCCGCAGCTCGTCCGCTTCCTCATGAAGCTCTCCAACGAGACGGTCACCATCGAGCTCAAAAACGGCACGATCGTCAGCGGCACAGTGGCGGGCGTCGACGTCTCGATGAACACGCACTTGAAGCATGTCAAAATGACGCTCAAGGGCGAGCGAAACCCCCGCGCCGCCACCCTCGCCGCTTTTCCGCCACCACCCCTCCACCCCCGCTGGCCTCCTCGCCGTCGCCGCCCCCCTGTCGCCGCCGCCGCCGCCGCCGCCGCCGTCGCCGCCGCCGCCTCCTCCTCCGCCGCCGCTTGCCCTTCTCACGCCTCCCGCCGCGGGCAGGGCGCAACCCGGTGAGCCTGGACACGCTGTCGATCCGCGGCTCCAACGTGCGCTATTTCATCCTTCCCGACTCACTCAACCTCGACACGCTTCTCGTCGACGACACGCCGAAGCTCGTGCAAAAGTGCGC
>NW_005197273.1:531530-534341 GCF_000372725.1 Emiliania huxleyi CCMP1516
CAAGCGTCCCGGGCCGCCCAGGCAAGTGGCCCAAATGAGAGTCTTCATCATTCCAGTGGTGTGCCTGTGATAGTGCTAGTACGTGCCAGTTCGCACCTTTGTCGAGCATATATGCCAGGTGATTGGTTGAAATTGTATGTCGGGGTCTAATATCGGTGATCAGCACCGGGCCAGGTCGCGCCCGGTGATCCGGTCTTGCCAGAGCAGGCTGCGGGTCGTGCTGGCGGCGGCATTCTGAGGGCGGAGGCGGCTTCGCGGGGGGGGGCTTGGAGGCTGGAGGCTTCGGAGGGAGGAGGCCGCTGGCGGCGGTGGTGGTTGGGGCGGTGGTGGCTGGGGCGGTGGCGGCGCTGCGCTGGGGCGCTGGCTGCGAGGGGTTGCTGCGCTCCCGCGCCCTAACCCTTGCCGCCGCTGGTCCGCTGCAGCTGGAGGGTGGCCCTCTGGCTCTGCCCTCTTGGGATCCCCCAATCATGGCTCCTTTTGCGCCGCGCCAGCCACAGCATGCGGAAGCTGTGGACAGTAGAGAGCGAATCTCTCGGGTTACGTGTTTTTCATGCTTGTAGCGAACAAATCTACACCATCTTAGAGCGTCGGCGGCCCGCCGCGGCGCGCGGGCGCGCACGACGCGCACGTGCAGCTCCTGCCTCCTCCTCCTGCTCGTGGCCGGCCCCCTCGGGCCGCTCGCCCGCTGCCGCACACCGGCGCGCACTCTCGACTCTCGTCTCCCACTCTCTACTCAGTTTTGTGATTGTGTCTTGAGACTTTTGTCTCGCCGCTGCGCGCTGCGCTCTTTGCGGCCATCGCCACACACACACGAGAGTGCGGAGTGGAGAGTCCGAGACTCCACGCACCGCGCACCGCGCAGTGCTCCAGTGGAGATAAAGGGTGTGGATGCTGAGTTGACGGAAATCGGGGGACGCGACCCACCTCGCCACAGACGGTCCCGCGCCTCGCCGCTATGACGGGGACGCACAGTCTGCTGTGTCCCCGTCTTTGTCCAGAGTGAATAGTCCAACGCGCTCGTCGGTGGCGCGGCTTCCCCCGATTTCGCCGCGCTCGGCGAACCTCGACAGCGCCTTCGGTGGCATGCAGCTCTTTGCGCCTGAATCCTGGAGAGCGCAGCTCCTCTGCTGCTCACACGCTCTGCACACTCAGTTGGGCACAGCCTACTGTGCGGCTGCCACACAGCTGTCAGGTCACAGCGATGGCCGATGGGCTCGCCCTCACTGCTGGCCCTCAGTCACTTGTGCTGCGGCTCTTCGTTGTGTGAGCGACTCTGCTCGGCGACTGCCGGCACACTGTGAGACCATGGGTGTGAGGCTAAACCACGCTACCAGCGCTTGGTCACATCGGCCCCGAGGTCAGATCCGCTTCTCGACTCTGTTGATGACAAGACACTTGTCTACTAAGTTAGTCTACCGGCTGGAGCCGAGCAGGAGGGCCCGGCGCACAACCCCCCCTGGAACTCACCCTCCACACCCCGTACACGCAGGGGTCGCACGCCGCACGGCGCGCGAGTGCGTGTGCGAGTGTGTCCCGCCCTCTCGTCCTCCTGTCTCCGCACGTACCACGTTGCGTGCTGCCTCGTGTGTGCACCTGCTGGGGCCACCACGAGCCACCACGCTGGCCGGCGCGGTCGCGCAGCACGCGACAGCCACCGATAAATAATCCGGAGGGGAATTACCTCCCTAGCCTCACGCTCTTCCTCAGTGCTCAGACCTCACCCACCACTGTGGGGTACAGTACACGGCGAGGCGGGCACACACACGGCCGGCGGTACACATCGACCAAAGCTAGAGCGGACAGCGACACACTTGACCTCAAAGATCTGTCCGCCAGCCAGGGGTCTCGGCGAAAAGGCGCGAACCTGGCCCCCGGAACTGCCCACCATGGCTGCTGCCTCAGCCCTCACCGCCTCCGGCCGCGCTTTGCGGCGTGGCGCGGCCGCCCGCCGCCGCCGCCGCCGCCGCCGCCGCCGCCGCGTCCCGCCTGCCAGCTCGAGATCTTGTCCTCCTCGCCCGTGTCGGCCGCCGCCTATTCACAGCCCCGGCTGTGAAGAGCCGAAGGGGCCCCACGCCTCCCCCCCGTCCCTGCCGCCGCCTCGAGGATGTGCGCAAACTCTAAGAAGTGTCTAAGAAGTGTCCAAGAGGTGTCTAAGAAGTGTCCCACGCCTCGAGGATGTGCGCAAACTCGTCGGCGTCGGCGAAGGTGGCGCCGCCGCGCTTGCGCTTCTGCTTGCCGCCGCCGCCCTTCTTGCCCGCCTCCTCCTCCTCCTCCTCCTCGTCGTCGTCGTCGTCCTCGAAACCGCTGAGGGGCTCGTCGTCCTCGTCGCCCGCCGCCTCGTCCTCCTCCTCCTCCTCCACCACCTCCTCCTCCTCGTCGTCGTCGCCGCCGCCGTCGCTGCTGTCGCCGAGGCCGTCGAGCCCGAAGCCTACAGGGTTCCGAGACAGTTCGGAGAAAGCGCCCGCCGACACCGCCGGAGGGGCGAGAGAGCCAAAGGCCCTCGTCGTCGTCGTCGCCCGGGTCGTCCGCCATCAGCCCCTCCGCCAGCTGCTGCGCGAACGCCTAGCTCTCAACCACCCCCGACTCATGACTCACCGTCCATGATCAGCCCCTCCGCCGGCTGCTGCGCGAACGCCTCCTCCTCCTCCTCCATCTCCTCCTCGCCCTCCGCCTCCGTGTCGGCGCTGGCCGGCCCGTTCGACGGCTGGTTCGCTGTCTCGAACCTACCGTTCTCTCTCTTCGCCCTTGCCATGTGAGTGGACATCTCCCGCCTCCCTTGAGAGACTGGTTCTCATGTCTCTCTCAGGAGCT
>NW_005197273.1:534441-541305 GCF_000372725.1 Emiliania huxleyi CCMP1516
GACCGCAGCATGACCGGGCAGGGCTGAAGTCCACGGGCGGATTAAGGTCGACGAGTACAAACCGTTGCAAGACTCGGTGGTCGTTGGGCTGAATCGACGCTCGGACAGGGGAGGGTGCGAAGAGAGGAGGGGCGGGCAGGGGAGGGTGCGAAGAGAGGAGGGGCGGGCAGGGAGGGTGCGAAGAGAGGGCGTGCGACAGCTGCGTGGAGCGGAAAAAGGCTCGCCCGCCCTCGCCTCACCTCGGGCGGATCTCGGGCGGATCTCGGGCGGATCTCGGGCGGATCTCGGGCGGATCTCGGGCGGATCTCGGCTCAATCTCTCGCCGGCACGCGGGAAACAGCCGTCTGCGCCAGCTGCCGCGCCACCGCTGGCTGCGAGAGCGAGAGCGACGGCGCCGCCGCCGCCGGCTGCATCAGCGAGCCGCCGCCGCCCGACGCACCTGAATAGCCGAGATTCGCCGAGATTAGCCGAGACTAGCCGAGATTAGCACGGCGTCAGTGTCGGCGAGATTCGCCGAGATTCGCCGAGATTCGCCGAGCTTAGCCGAGATTAGCCGAGCTTAGCCGAGCTTAGCCGAGATTGCCGAGACACCTCGCTTCGGGTTCTTGAAGACGAACTTGTCCAGAAACGAGCCCAACTGGAAGTCGTGCAGCGGGTCGCCTGGCGGGAGATGTGGGGAGATGTGGGGAGATACGGGGAGATGTGGAAGTCGTGCAGCGGGTCGCCTGCTCGGGAGATAAGGGGAGATGTGGGGAGATACGGGGAGATATGGAAGTCGTGCAGCGGGTCGCCTGGCGGGAGATGCGGGGAGATGTGGGGAGATGTGGGGAGATTTGGGGAGGTGTGCGGAGATCTGGCGAGATAAGGCGCGCCCTTGTACGAGATTGCCTCCCCAGCTGCGAGCGCCGAGGCGAACTGCGCCACAGACGGGTGGAAGTGGCGCGACAGCACGGCAACCTCCCAAAGCAGCGACTTGTCGGCGCTCGCATGCAGCGGGTTGCGGCTCTTCCAAGAGTACGCCGCCGCCGCCGTCGCCGCCGCCGCCGCCGCCGCCGCCGCCCCTCCGCTGCCACTCCCGCCGCCGCCGCCGCCGCCGCCGCCGCCGCAGCCGCCGCCGCCGCCGCCGCTGCCATCGCCGCCGCCGCCGCCGCTGCTGCTACCGCGGCTGCTGCTGCCGCCGCCCGCGGCGCCGGCGCCGGCTGGCTGCGAGATTGCGATCTGCGGCTGCGAGATTGCGATCTGCGGCTGCGAGATTGCGATCTGCGGCTGCGAGATTGCGATCTGCGGCTGCGCAATCATCGCGCGGAGGGAGGGGGCGGCGCGCGCCACCTCCGAGAGGAGGAGGAGGGCGCCGCAAGCCAGCGCGGGCGTCGCGTGCGCACAGAGCTGCAGCAGCCGCTTGGCAAATGCGGCGCGGCGCAGCTCGGACGCGTCCGACTTCATCGCCTAAGACGCGGAGATCGCGCCGAGATCGCGCCGAGATTGCGCCGAGATCGCGCCGAGATCGCGCCGAGATCGCGCCGAGATCGCGCCGAGATTGCGCCGAGATCGCGCCGCGGTGTCGCCGAGTTTCGGCGCCGCTGGTCCGAGTGGACTCGCCGTTGGGAGAGAGATTGCAATCTCGGCGCAATCTCGGCGCAATCTCGGCGCAATCTCGGCGCAATCTCGGCGCAATCTCGGCGCAATCTCGGCTCGTCCGGCCTTGTAGACGACGTTGAGGAAGAGCGCGAGCTTGGCGGACGCGGGGAGGTCCGGGTGCAGCAGCGCGTCGTAGAGCGCGGTGTAGAACCGGTCCGTCAGTGAGTCGTCGAAGCGAGCCGCGTGAGAGAGGATCATCAGCGCCTAGGACGTGTCTAGGAAGCGTCTAGGAAGTGTCTAGGAAGTGTCTCATGGCCGCGTGAGAGAGGATCATCAGCGCCTAGGACGTGTCTAGGACGCGTCTAGGAAGTGTCTAGGAAGCGTCTAGGAAGTGTCTAGGAAGTGTCTCATGGCCGCGTGAGAGAGGATCATCAGCGCCTAGGACGTGTCTAGGACGCGTCTAGGAAGTGTCTAGGAAGCGTCTAGGAAGTGTCTAGGAAGTGTCTCATGGCCGCGTGAGAGAGGATCATCAGCGCCTAGGACGTGTCTAGGACGCGTCTAGGAAGTGTCTAGGAAGCGTCTAGGAAGTGTCTCATGGCCGCGTGAGAGAGGATCATCAGCGCCTAGGACGTGTCTAGGAAGTGTCTAGGAAGCGTCTAGGAAGTGTCTAGGAAGTGTCTCATGGCCGCGTGAGAGAGGATCATCAGCGCCTAGGACGTGTCTAGGAAGTGTCTAGGAAGCGTCTAGGAAGTGTCTAGGAAGTGTCTCATGGCCGCGTGAGAGAGGATCATCAGCGCCTAGGACGTGTCTAGGAAGCGTCTAGGAAGCGTCTAGGAAGTGTCTCATAGCCTGCACGGTGATGGAGAAGTTGGCGGCGTGCGCGCAGCGGAAGAGGGCGCCTATGAGACACGTCCTAGACACTTCTGAGACACGTCCTAGGCACCGTCCTAGACACTCGCAGCGGAAGAGAAGGCGCCGAGTTGCTTCAGCAGCAGCTCGGCCGGCGCGCTGCAGAACGGCACGGCGCGGTGTATGCCGCTCAGCAGCGCGGAGAGCATGCGCGAGTCCATCGCCGCCTAATTAATAGCTAATTGTTGCTCATTCATCAGTAATTCTCAGCGCGGGGAGCATGCGCGAGTCCATCGCCGCCTTGAGCGCGCCCGCGTCCTTGGCGCGCGAGGCGAAGAGCGCGAGGTAGACGAGCAGCAGCGTCTGCGCGAGCGGCGCCTGCGGGGGTGTCGGCGGGTGGCGTCATCATTCATCCTCGTCCTCGTCCTGAGTGGAGAGGCCATCCAGCGGCGGCGGCGGAGCGAGCGGCGCCTCTGCCCTTGACAGCACGAGCTGGTTCATGAAGATAGTCGCGTAGTACTGTGCGCGCTCGCCCACATTCGGCCGGAGGACAAACCTAATTAATAACTGATGATTAAGGATGAACTTATTAATTACGGCGCTCGCCCACGTTCGGCCGAGGGACAAACCGCTGCACGGCGGCGAGCAGCACCGGCTTCATCGGGGGATGCGACTGCGAGAGCTGGCCCAGGAGGTGCGTGACACGGGAGGCGACCTGCCATTGAAGCAGTCATTAATCACTCATAGTTCCTCAGCCCAGGAGGTGCGTGACGCGGGAGGCGACCTTCTTGTCTGGGTCGCCCAGCTTGTTGACGAGCGAAGGGAGCAAAGAGTGCTCCAGCTCCGGCCTCGCGGACAGCATCTCGTGCAGCCCGCTCACCTAATGCGTCGCTCCGTCGCCAATGACTCGACAGCTCCGGCCTCGCAGACAGTGCCTCGTGCAGCCAGCTCACCATCCGCTGCTTCAGATGCGGCAAGTTGGACGCCGCGCCCGCACTCACCACCGCCACCGCCTCGCCGTACAGCGCCTGCTCACAGCAAGAGGTGTGAAGAGACCCTGCTCACAGCTCTGCCACCGCCTCGCCGTAGAGCGCCTGCTCACAGCAAGAGGTGTGAAGAGACCCTGTTCACAGCTCTGCCACCGCCTCGCCGTAGAGCGCCTTGAGTCGGTCCTCGTAGTGCGCGCACAGCAGCGCCCTGTCCGAAGGGGACGCGCCGAGCCGCTGCTTCTCGAGGGGGACGAGAGGTCGGTCGGGAGGCAGCAGCTGGCGCAGAAACACGGCGAGCAGCGCCTCGACCGCCTGCGAGGCGAACACTCTCATTGATCTCCCCAGATCTCCCCAGATCTCCCCTAGATCTCCCCCAGATCTGGACCGCCTGCGAGGCGGATACTCTCTGTGAGTCCGTCTGAGCCTCGGACGAGTCTCGGGCACGTCTCGGACACTCTCGGCGCTCAGTCCCGCCTGCAGCTTGATCTCGGGACGCGGGCGCTGAGCGAGCGACACGAGCTGCCGCACGGACGGAAGAGCGTGGAAAGACGACTCCTGGATCTGGACCTGGAGGGCGGCGAGGCGGTCGCGGATGGTGCCCGAGGCGACGAGCTTCGCGACGAAGCGCGCGTCGCTGCCGTGCTTCTTCGCCTGCGCCGCCGCAAACGCCTGCTGCTCCGACTCGTGCAGCTGTTCTGCCCTCGCCCGCAGCTCTGTGGCTCGCGATGCCCCGAGCGGAGCAGCGCCGGAAGCGGCGGCCACCAGGCCCTCCTCCCACCAGGCGGAGCAGACGGGCAGCGCCATCGGAGGCGCGCGCCGAAGCGCCTCCTCCGAGAGGTTGGCGGCCGCAGCGAGCGTGCCCGCCGCCTCGCGCTTTGTCGAGCCCCGCGCCTCTGCCACGGCCCACGGGTCGGGACCGCCCTTGCCGCCGCCCTTGCCGCCGCCCTTGCCGCCTCCCTTGCCTCCCTTTCCGCCTCCCTTTCCGCCTCCCTTGCCCTTGCCGACGCCCTTGCCTGCACCACCCTTGCCGCCGCGGCCACGCTCCCAGTCGTTGGGCTCATTGAACGGGTCGCTCTCCGCTGAGGTGCGCGCGCCACCAGAGCGCAGGAAGGCGGCGACGTCGGCCTTGAGCTTAGCGTCCGCGGACATAGTTGAAGGGGCGCGGCCAGCGGCAGCAGTGGCACGCTGCGAGCCCGGCGCGCGGGCACGTACCGATAGGCCCCGGCGTGAAGAATTTCACCGTTTTGGCTCTCGCGGCGGGTTTGAAGAATTTGCCATCCGTCTTTTATTTGTTTTCTTTCTGGATATCCTCTGGCCGCGTTGGGTAGCGATGAGTGGTGTGACGCGATCCACGCAGGCGTGTTTTCTGGCGGCCGACCGTCAGTGCACGGAGTTGCTAGTTCACGTAATACTCGAGTATGCGCGAGGTGGCGGGCCGCATGCGTGTGTGAGTGAAGCTAGCTCAGCCATCCTTCCTTAGGTGACATGGCTGTGGTGTGTGTGTAGGAGACAGCAAGCACAGCCATAGTGCTCTTACCATTCCGAGGTTAGCCACGATTGGGACACCAGAATCTCAAAGAACGCAGCCCACTGCTTCTCTTGACTCTTCCACCTGGTGGTGTGTCAGTCAGCGCGCTGTCGCTATATAAAATGAACTCGGTGGCACGGGACGCGGCACAAACGGGGCACAAACGCTGTCGCCCTCTGTAGCATCAGGAGCAAAGGAAAGAGTCGCCTGAAAAAAACCGATTCGAGCACTGTAACGTCTGCGATCGGGAGGCACATGGCGGACGTGCTCTCGGCCGCCCTCCCTGGGGCGCATCGTTTGCAGGACATCTCGTGCGAGCCGCCTAGCGCCGAGGGCGAGGTGGTTGGGCGCAACGGCGAGCTCCGACGAATCCACAGCCCTCAAGGCACCGCGGGCGTGGCTGCCAAAAACAGGCCAACCGACCCGCTGCCCACCCATGGGATCTGCTTTGTCGCCGATACGCCAGCTCTCGCACTACCGTCCATTCTCGCACGCACCTGCACACGCAAACTCTCAGACACATGCCACGCACGCACAAGCGCCGCTCGCGCGCCCCACCGCGCCCAACGCTACGTTACCGCGGCGAGGCTCCGACTGGCCGGGCACCTCGGCTGGGTCCATCGGCAAGAGGCCCGCGCCGTCGGGCAGCCCCGTGAGCGCATGGGGGGCCGGCGCGAGCGGAGGACGGCGGGCCGAGATCCGCTCGTTTCGCACGAAAATCACAAGGCCGCCAAGGGGGGGGGGGTCAAGTACAGTCTGTTACGGGCACTAAGAAAACAGGATCCCGCGGCACGCCGCCGTTTCTAAGCCTTTCCACCCACCCCACCCACCCCACGCCGTGGTTTCTTAGCTTCGGCCGGCACCCCAGGTCAGCCGGGATCTAGGAATCTTTAGGTAAAATGACAATAAGGAAGCGCTGGACCGATGCGCCAGTCAGCAGTCTTGGGATGACAGGAAGACGCACACACCTCCATCCACACCGCCCAGAACACCGCAGACTTGGGCAAAATGACAAGTGCGCGCGCCGCAGGCGAAGAGAAAATTTGAGCGGGGCTCCTGTTCACACTCGTGTGTGGGCCCTTTCTTGGGGCCGCGCCTGCGGCGCGCCGTGGTTTCTTAGATTTTCGCGGAAATTGCTTGCTAGGGTTTCTTAATGGGACGCTTTCTTAATGCCCGCAACAGACTGTATGTTACATCATATTTCTTCTCAATAACAAGGCTGTGAACTCACAGACCAGCGCACAGCGCCATGGGACGTTCTCAATAACAAGGCTGTGAACGGTGACTGGCCTGATTCTGCATCTCGTGCCCGCGCAATCTCTCCTCGCCAAGTCCTCGCCGTCGCGCTTCTACTCTCTCCGGCGCAGCGATGTCGCTCCTCCAAAGGACTCCGGAGCAGTGGAGCTCCATCATCCATTCCGCCAGATCGCGGGGGATCTGGCCGCCGTCGTCGCCTCCTTCGCCGCCGCCCTCATTTCCCTCGCCACCATCACCTCCATCTCCTCCGCTGCCGCCGCCTCCGCTGCCGCCGCCGCCGCCGCCGGCTCTACCACCCTCGCCAGACCCCCCGCCTGCCGAGCCCCCGCCTCTATCGCCTCCCGCGCCCTCGCCGCCGCCGCCCGCCCCGCTGCCTCCGCAAGGCCCGCCGCCGCCACCGCCGTCACCGCCGCCACCCTCGGCGCCACCGCCTCCTCGTCCGCCGCCGCCGCACCCGCCCTCGCCGCCACCGCCGCCGCCGCCTTCCCCGCCGCCACCCGCCTTTCCGCCACCCACGCCGCCACCCACGCCGCCGCCGCCGCCGCCGCCGCCGCCGCTGCCGCCGCCGATGCCTCCGCAGCCGCCGCCGCCGCCGCCGCTGCCGCCGCTGCCGCCAGAGCCTTGCCCTCCTCCGCCGGCGCCACCGCTGCCACCGCTGCCACC